>NW_027223948.1:0-34630 GCF_028538775.1 Myotis yumanensis
CAAGCCCACCTACTTACTCTGCGGAAACTTTGGTGGGTTGTCGTTGACATCGGTCAGTGTGATCGTCACTTTGGTTGTCCCTGAGAGTCCACCCATGTGCCCGCCCATGTCCTTGGCCTGGATCACCACATGGTACTCTTCCTTGGCTTCCCTATCCATGTTGGGAAGGGCTGTTCTGATGATACCTGGACAGGGGAGCAGAAACCATCACAGGCATTCACTTATAACAGGGGTGGGGAACCTTCCTTCTGCCAAGGGCCATTTGGATATTTATAACATCATTCTCAGGCTTTACAGAATGACCATCTTAAAAATTAGCCTATTATTTGGTCAAACATTTAATTAACTCACCCTCAATGCCTTGGCAGGGCCAGACTAAATGATTTCTCAGGCCTTCTAGGGCCCACGGGCTGGACATTCCCCACCCCTGACTTATAACAACAGTATAACCAAAAATGTACTAAGTCCCAGGGGTGCAAAGGTGAGTGAGACAGAACCTACTCTCACAGAAAAGTTACTTCAACATGATAATTATAACCCAAAGCAGCCGTGCCCGTAGCGCCAGAGATGTATTTCCAGTAAATTGCCATAATTACTAATACAGCATTGAAATTTTGTTTTATATATTGCATTTCAAATGCAAGTAACCGCCTCATATTATCAGGTATACACTTACTGAAATATTTGAGGGTATCCATGACTGAAACCAATTTCTGGACTACCAATAGAATCTTTTGAAGTCTATCCCTGCATGCAATTCTTGGAAACATTTCTATGTTTGGTCCATATTAGGATAAAAGAAGAAAGCATATATCTCATGCAATACCTTAAAATGTTAATACTAAAATTGAAAAGAGTGAACCATATGGGTTAAAAATGTACATAATGCTTATACAAACATTTACTCTATGATGACCTGTCGCTGACAACAGTAATAAATGAATGATGTAATTCGATAAGATCCCTAGATATTAGCATATGATTTACATGAAAATCAGGCTCAGTTAAATCTCTTGGGAACATGTGTGAGCTTTTTCCCTCTGCACAAATGGCAACATTTCCAATGGAAATATGAAGAGCACTGAGGACACCTTAGGTCCTTACCGCTCTCTTACCCCCAATGTTTGCATGTTTGTGGAAACACCCTTGATCTCATGGGGCCTCATTCTTCTGATCTGTACATAATTTGTTAGGTTCAAACTATGAGACCCTGAAACCAAGAAGGTTGCGAGTCCCCACCTGTGCTGAACATCTCAAAAGTCGAGATGAAATCCCACATGCATCCTTGGTTAAGCCGGAAAGGCTACATGCCAGTGCTTTTGATGAAACCAAAGCAAGTAGCCCCGTACGTTGTGATCTGAAGCACAGTAGCTACAAATAAACGATGGCATAGGTAGGCGGAAATAATACCAAGGAAATGAGCAAAGTATCTGATGGGTGGACTATAACTGTAACAATAAGTGTGAATTGTTTGTAAACATCTTTCAAATATACGGGGCATATTGTGGAGAGAAGGAAGGGGCTGTCGGGAGTAATATTGTGGGCGAGCAGTTTCACAGGGTTTTGGTGTGTATTCTAATGAAAGGATCCCCGAGTCACACTTGGCATAAACGAAGTGAAACACTGCGGTTTGGGTTGTTGCTAGCATTCACTCTCTGGGTGTGCTGTGTGTCATCTGTAAGAAATGCGCAGGAGCCTCTTTCTGATGCTCAGGCCCACAGGGTGTCTCTCAGCGCGATGGGGAGACCGGAATGTGCTGCCTCCCAAACGCACTTGCGCATGAGCATTAACACCCCTGCGCGCGCCCTGCACCGTGGCCTCTGAGAGCCTCCACTATGTATATCAGCCTGCAAGTTGTGTGGCCTCTTCATTTGGATCCACTGTTGAATTTTAAGATAAAACTTAACTATTTTAAGATAAAGTCTTCAATTTTAGTTGACTTCTAAGATACAATTTTAAGATAAAAGTTGCGTTTTAAGATTATATTTCTTGTTCTGACATGGTGAAATACAGATGGAAACAACAGTATATGTGGCTCATTGGATGCCAGGCACCTGCACAGTGTTTGATGCTCACAGTAACCCTGGGAGGGGGCCCTTCCCATGTCTGAGAAAGCAGAGAAAAGCAACTGGATTGAGGGAGCAGGTCTGGGCTCCTTATTCACAAAGCGTCACAAGCCACAGTGACATTTCAGGGTACCTGTCTGTGCCTCCACCGAGAAGTAGGGCTGCCCTTCGAGGATGCTGTACACCAGCTTGGCGCTGTTTCCGTAGGTGGGGTCATCTGCATCTGAGGCCGTCACCTGGATCACAGACGTGCCTTAGAAATGAAATGGGTGCATTAGCAGCGGTCCCTCGGCTTCTCAAATCCTATTCTAGTTTACAGAGTTCCGTTTTAAAATAAAAAAAGGAGGAGATTATTTAATATGCTTTCATTTCCTGGAGTTGAAATGCAAAGTAGTTTTCCTTCCTTCCCTCTCCCCTTCCTCCCTTCCTCCCTTCCCTCCTTTCTTCCCGCCCTCCCTTCTTTCCTTCCTTCCTTCCTTCCTTCCTTCCTTCCTTCTTCTTCCCTTCCTTCCCTCTTAATTCCCATACCTTAAAAATGAACTTTCTATATTCCTAGTCCACCCTGCTATGCTTGGTAGTTAAAATGCTACTATGGATATTATTGCAAAAACATTCTAAGACCCATGGCAGTTGAAATATTCAATCGATTGAATAATTAAATAAAAATCTCCCCAAAGAGTGTAAGAATGGGTAATTAGTGATGACTTGCTTTTCATGAAAGGACAGAATGCAGGCCTCCTTCCATCTGTGGCAGAGCAATAAACACATCATTATATTGTTGCTCTGCATGTAAGAAGGTGGCTGCTCATACTACATCTTAATTAATTCATGGCTATAAATATCACACAGAAGGCCGTTCCCTACTGGCCTGACAGTTGCATGGTCCCACCTCTGAGGGGTGTAGTGGTCAGACCACAGAAAGCACTACCAGGCATCTGCTGAGACGCAGGGTGAGCATGCGTGGGTCAGAGTGAAAGCAAACCAGGGAACTGAAGGGAGATGAGAGTGTGTTTCCTAGAAAAATGTGCTCCCTGACGGTCACAGGATCTGAGGGCACGAGGTGTTGGGCTTCGGAATGGCGGTAGAGAGGCAATTTTCAAATTCCTCTGCGCCAGGCAATGTTTGGGGCACATCCCAGGTACCCTGCCCATGTCCCCCTCTCTGTATTCACTTGCATCCACTGGACTTGAGATATCGGGTAGGAGAGGAATGACGGTTTACAATCTATTTTGAAAACTGGGTTATTATTGGAGTGGGGAGTCTACCCCCATCCAGCAAACAAGCAAACCCGAGTTGCTGCCGTGACATTTTCAGCAGCCAGGCCAGCTTCCCTGTGGGAGGCAAGGGAGCCGTCTGCGCAGCCTCTGACAACCTTTAACGCACAAGGTGGCTGTGATTTCCACCTGGTGTAACAGTAACTCTCACTTTCTTCTAATTACGCTTCTGTGATTCCTGATTTCCTGCAAACAACTTTTCGGAGCTCTTCCCACATCACCAGGCTCTATTCTAGGTAGAGGAGATGGGTGTCTCAGGGAGAATAGGATCTATTTTCTGCCATCATGAAACAGCTAGGAAAATGATTAATCTTGCTATGCTTCATTTGCGTCCAGAGCTCCACTAAGTACAACTCTTTGCATTTTACATCCATGTTAGTTCACCCTCCCCTTCTTTACATTATCCTCATTTTATAAATGACAAAAGGAAAACCGAGAAAGATGTAAGAACTTGTCTGGGTTCCCCTAGGACAGTGGTGGTCAGAGGTGCGGTGTGACAGGAACCCAGGACTGTCTGCCACAGTCTACGCTCAGGCCGTGGTGGAATCTGTGTGTTATTCCTGAGAGTCGAGGAGCCCCTGAAGGTGGAGGCAGTGACAATTCCCCTGGAGAATCCTTTTCGGTGACTGGCCTTTGTCCCCCTGGCTCAGCTGCTGACACTACTGTCTACTCTGTAATGGTTTCTTTGATGCCCACTGTTTCTCATTAAATCCCCAGGTGACTACTGAGAGACTAGGAGCCCAGGCAGGGCCAAGGGGAGAGAAGGTGGCGAGGGATGGCTCAGCCTGGCTTCTGTAAAGTACGAGAGGGGTTTGACTCTTCCTGGAGGAGGAGTAAGGGACTAGTTCTTTTAACATCACAAGCTCCACATGCAAAGTGCAAGGAGCTGAGTGTCCCAGGGTCACTTCTGCATCTACCTTTCTCGAGCAGGTTGATGCCCATTCCTGGTGCTTGGTTTTTCTCAGCTGTAAAAGGGTGGCTTGGCCCCGATGATCCTTCCGTTCATTTGAGCTCTAAACCTCTGATCCATATAAGCAGGCTCACTCCCTGATCAGCACAGCCCTGCTCACTGTCTGAAAGGCAAACCTTTCTTAACAGGGGACATGATTCTCAAAAGACCACAACTACATGCAGTCTAGAGAGTCAAGTGGGAGTCACTGCGAGGGGAAGGCGGCTGGCTGAAGAAGCCCTTCAGGGAATCATGCAACGTGTCTTGATGCACAATGAAGAGACATGCCCGCTTCTGAATTAGTCTAACAGGTGGTGCCATAGTGCCATGCTTAAGTGTGTATTCTGGATTCACTTAAAGGGTCAGGTGACCTTGGATAAATTAGTTAACCTATTTCAAGCTAGGGTTTCCCATATGCAAAATATGTCAAATAGGAACCACTTCATTGCAAAGGTGAATCGCTGCACAAATTAAATGAAATAGTGCATGTACATCATTAATTATCACAATGCCTACAAGTTACAAATATTACCACTGGTTTTCCTAACCAAACATCAACATGTACTGGTGACTGAATACAGAGTATCTCTAATCCTGCACGACTAGAAATTGTTATTCCCATTGTATAGAGGGGGGAAGTAAGGCTCAGAGAACAGCTGTAACTAATTCCAAGTCACCCAGCTAAGAAGTGCCCGAGTGGAGAGGACCTGGATTCAATCATATCCTTCCCACTTGTCCACGCTCCCTCATAGTTTATAAGTTTAGATTTTAAACCCTCAGGTCCATTTTTAAATATCTAAGACTACACAGATAAAATTGTCTCTTGTTATTCCAGCATAGAAAATACAGCCTAAGTTCTCCTTCCTGATCTGGGACCAGCCTCCCCATCCTCCCTCCCCCTACCCCCGTATAGACCAGTCTTGCAGACAGAACGGTCTCCCCTGCCACACGTACCCACATTGGACCTCTCGGGCACGTTGGCATGATAGGTCTCGTGCAGGAACTCGGGAGGGTTGTCATTAATGTCCTGGACCTTGACGATGAACTCGGACGGCGGCTCCAGCGGCCGGTTGGTGTCCCTGTCCACTGCCTGAGCCATCAGCGTGTACTGGGCTCTCTCCTCGCGGTCCAATGTCTTGGTAGCGTGAATGTTCCCTGATTTGTCATCAATCACAAAAATGGTTCCGGCCCCTTCACCTGAGAGAATGTATTTAATGTTCCCATCACCAGAGTCAATATCGGAATGAAGCTAGAAAAAGAGAAATTGAGATTTGTAATTCCACGAAGGCTGCACGGGGAGATAGAGACCCACTTCCATGCTGTTTGCTGCAATACACCATGTACACCACACACACACACACACACACACACACACACACCACACATAGGAGAGGAGACGTTCTCACCCCATTTTACAAATGAGGAAATGGAATATTAGAGAAGATAAACGCCTTGGCCAAAGTCACACAGATGGGAACGGTGAAATTTTTTAATTCTAAGGATCATGCTCTCTGTCCTTCCTCCCATATATATGTAACATACAAAATATGTACACATACATATCATTAATATAGAGTTATTTTGAAAGAAATATTTGCATGTTACAAAAAATAAAAAACAAGCATTTATGCAATAACTAACTTTTCCCTCAGTTCCAATTCCTATTCCTTCATTTTCCCTACTTAGAACTGTTGTTACCAGTTTCCCATGAGTCCCGTGACACATTCTATCTATCAAATGCAAGAATATCTACACAGATATGCAAATGTCCTGTTTATTTGTATGCAATAAAGTGCCACAGGGCACAAGTCCCTCTTCCCCTCTGTTGTCCTTGAAGAATAAACTTGGGGGGCATACAGGTTGACCTCCATATACTGTGTGGATGCCATGATCATGTCTTTTAGCAGTTTTCTTCCAGAAGACATGAAAACAGTTTCCAGGATTTTGGTGCTACAAACAATTCACAGATTAGACCTTTCTAGAAGACCTGCTGAGTGGGGCATGCTGAATGAGGAAAGGGGCGGGGCAGATGGGGAACGAGGAAACGGGGCTGGCAGATAGCCTGAGACATGCAGCTTCTCAGACCATAGGAAGAATCTTAAATATCTGTAGGTTTCCCCCTCCTTTGACAAAGCCCAGGGAAATTGTGGCACCTGCCTAAGTCCACACCTGGCAGGGCCAGGAAGTCACGTAGGTCTCCTAACTCCCCATCCTGTGCCTTCCTGCCTTCTCTCCCCCAAACTCCACATCTGAGCTTCCTGTAATAAACTCACCCTCCCTGTTGTCCAACCTCAATTTCCGCAGCTTTCATCTTAATCTGCCCTCATTCTGCCTTCAGTGCTTCATTGTAACCATTCTCATAGGTTATAAGAGTAGCTGACAGGATAAATAAAAAAAAATAAAACAAACCCTCTGTTCTACCAACTACATGAGAAAAGCTTTAAAAATAAAATAAAAAAATAAAAAAGCTTTATTATTATATAACTAGAGGCCCGATGCACGAAATTCTTGCCAGGGGCTCGGCCCTCGCAGCCACGGCAGCTTGCCTCCGCCCTGGCAGCCCTGGCTTTGTCTGCTGTCCAGTCTAATTAGCATATTACACTTTTATTATTATAGATAATAAATTATTATATTATTTTACACCCATTATCAATATCATTTTAATTATTACTCTTATGAAACCAAGGCTTTGGGAGTTTGTCCAGAGTCATAAAACAAGCTTGAACACAGTGCTTTGTAAAATTTTTTGTATCTATTCAATTTTTCCAAAAATATCTCATTGATTTTGCAACGCCTCAGTGAAACACCAAATATTTCAGCTCAGGGGGGTCCCTGTAGGTACATACGAATTTGGCAAGACTCTGGGGAATTAACTAGACATTATTTGATGACCAACGAAAACACACTGCTCATAATCTTTTCTTGCTTTTGGATTTCAAAGTCACAAATAAATTCCTTTATTTTTCTCGTCAACAAAGATAATCCATACAATTGACAACAGTATTTATTAGGTTCAACACAAAAAGTATTTCGGGAAACCATCCAGTGCAATGGAGGGATCCAGTAGCTGAGGCGGACACAGCCAACTTCCAACTCTGCGGACGGATGGCTCCACTCCACACAGCACAGCGGGACACAGACTGTGCTTCCGGCAAGAAACCTGCAAGCCCTGGGTTTGCCAAATTCCACATTCTCACAGCATCTTAAACCACTTGAAAGTTGTCCAATCAAAGGTTATTAGGGAACCAGTCATCTAGTCTGCTCCCCCAATTCACTTGGAAACTGCAGATCAGCAGTATCTCCAAAGAAAGATGCAAGGATCCAACCACTTTATTCTTTCCCCCATCCCACCCGACACCTGACGCATTCTTGTGTGCATAGATTTCAAGCATCCCTCACGACTTCTCCTTCCCCACCTTTCCCCTAAGCTTCCTTTTAGCGGGCATGGCTTGTTCCAGAGATGCTGCAATGCCTATCCAGGTCCTGTCTCTTCTGCAGACTCTGCCCCCAACACAGAGCTACTCCCCAGCGGGAAAGCCCCATGGCAGAGATTCTGAACACTTCACACATAGCTCTCCACGTGGTTCAGCCCACACAGCCCCTGCCATAGCTGAAGCCCCCTCCTCCTCTCGGCACAGAGTCATCTCCTCCATGCAGGGGTACCTCTATCTTGGGTATAATCTTCCCATTTGAGGGTATAAATGAATGAAATTGTTTAGTACATCTCTTTAAAAAAAACACCTTTCCCAAATTTAAACAATATTATTGAGACATTAATATAGACGTCCTCCAAATATGTCAGTTTTATAAACAGGGAATGCTCTGCTGGTGTTTGGAGCAGCTAAGATAACCTCATTGGATCGACAGGGCTCAGAAATGAGCACCTGCCACCAGTTCTTGTGCCTCCACCTCCTGCTCATCTTTCTGGCCACAAGTTATTATCATGGTCTCCACAGAAGCTCCTTTCATCTAACCCAAATGTTACCATGTAAATTCAAAATCACTCCTATTGAGTTTTGTCATTGCCCTATTCCTGGGGTTAGCTTTTCTAATTGCTCAGGGAAGACCTCTTTGAGGTCACGGGCTCTCCACCCTAGTGTACCCTTTGCCGAGCTCTGCACCCGCACACAGCGGGCTTTCCGTGCTTACGTATGTGAACACTATTAATGTGACTATTCTCTGAAAGACAGCGGCATCTTTTACCATAAGTGATAGTGATCAGTCAGTCCTTCACACATATTTTGGACTCTTCCTCCCCTTATACTTTTTAGGTGGGTGTACACGGAGAATGCAGTCTGAGTACTGCCAGGCCTCTCAGCCATGCCATCTTAGCTTTGCCAGGCCTTAGTCAGAGAGGACAGAATCCCACCTACTCTTATGACACATCCACCCTTGGGACTGAAGACCCAGGGATGACACTGTTCCTGATGGCAAGTGGCACAGGCTCCAGGGAGGGAGATGGACAATTAAACAGGCCTGTGTAATACAGAAAGGAAAGCGATGCTAAAAGGGGTAAAGAGGGTTAGGACACCAGGGAAGGGGATCCAAGTCGGGGTTGGGGTGTGGTCAGGAAAATGCCTCCAGCTGGAGAATGGCTAAATGCATAATGACCATTTCCATCCAGTAGACTATTGGGCAGCCAATGGAAAATGTAGCCTTGCCCGGCTGGTGTGTCTAAGTGGTTGAGTTTCGACCTATGAACCGGGAGGTCATGGTTCGATTCCCAGTTGGTCAGGGCACATGCCCAGGTTGCAGGCTCTATCCCCAGTAGGGGGCGTGCAGCATGCAGGAGGCAGCTGATCAATGATTCTCTCTCATCATTAATGTTTCTGTCTCTCTCTCCTTCTCTCTTCCTCTCTGAAATCAATAAAAATATATTTTTTGAAAAGAGAGAAAAAGAAAAACATAGCCTTTACGGTATAATGTTAAGTGGAAAACAGAAGTGTTCTTACATGGATACATCTATGAATTAAATAAGGACAGGCTGGAAGGAGGGCTTTAGGGTTCTGAGTGGGCGGTCACACCATTGGTGTCTCCCCTCCTACATTTTCTTGGCGATACTCTCTTACTGGGGAGGAGGGAGAGAAACCACTCGGGAACAGCAGCAGCCTTACCCTGCCCACGAGCACGGGGTCCGGCCCAGTGTACTCCTCGATCACGAAGAACTGGTTCCAGACCCAGCCTCTCTTGGAGCGCTGCAGCACCTGGCCCTCCTTGCCCTTCTCGTGGTGCCCGTGGAACGAGGGTCGCAGGTGGCTCCTCTGCTCAGTGCTGAAGGCCTGGCTGTGGCACAGTACGCCCAGGCACACCAGGGCGGCTTGTAAACAGTAGTTCTCCTTCATTTTTGGTTATGTGGTAGGCACAGGAGAATGCGCTGTCACCCCTTCCACCAACCGTGCGGCGCCTGGCCGATGGTGGCCTCCCAGACGTGTCACGCAGACCTCTCCTGGAGTGGAATGTCTCTGCTCGCTGAGCACATCACGTCAGGGCTGCCTGCTTCCCCAGGCGGTTTCTGCAGGCAGAGAGGAAGATCGGATTAGCTGCAGGCTCCACCCCCACTTCATCTCAATCCCATTCCTCATTTTTTACCCAGGGTGGACCACGTGCAGAGGTAGACATGAGTAAGAGATAGCCCTTCCTCTATCACAGCTTCTCATGTGTGGGTGAGACACACACACACACACACACACACACACACACAGCAACCCCCTCCATGTCTACATGAGGATAAAACATGTGTGCTGTGGAATCCAGCTGCCCAGGTCCTAGTGTCCATTAGACCACTTACTGGCTATGGGTCTGGGATAAGCTGACTTCTTTGACTTCAGCTTACTTGCTTATGCAATGGGGATGAGCCTCATACTGCAAGGCTGTTAAATGAGTAATGGCCCTAAGTATCAGCACAGTGCCTGGTACACAGTAAGCACTCCAGGTTTATGTTATTATTGATTGTAATTGTGTTTGGGTAGGTTTTTGTAATAACAGAAAAACTTAGGGCATCATGGGAGTCCAGGAGAGGAACTTAAGATCAATGGAGACCGAGTATGGAGATGACAGACAGTGGGGACAGTTAAGGGACACTTCCTAGAGGACAGGATGGCTGGGCTCAACCCTGAAGTGGGAGTTACTGTGATCGGAAGAGAATGGAGGGGATGTCCATGCAGAAGAAACAGCACGTCCTAAAGCCCACAGCTGGTCACAGGCACAGCAAGTCCCAAGACACCCGGCATCTGCGGAGACTATAAGGAAGCAGGGAGGCAGCAATGGACCCGGCTAGATAAGGGCATTTGGGACAGATCCGGAACACACCGATGGTCACTAAAACATGTCAGTGAAATCATGGGTCCAGTTCTCATTGGTGGATCACTGAAGGCCACCGTGTCAATTCGATGGGCAAGATTGGCTTTTGTTGGCCAGACATCCACATGAGAAGCTGAAGACCGTAACCTCACCTGGCAGTGTGTCAAAAGGATGAAGTATGACTTGAACCACGCACTTCAAGTTCAAACTTGACATTGACACCATAGAGTCTCAAAAAGAAACAGAAAGGGAAGAACATATGGTGCAGCAGGATCCCTGCCCATTTTACACCGTGCCAAGTATTAAGTGTTCATCCACATGGTGATAAATTATTCTCGCATATAAACCGCGAAGTGTATTGGAAAGAAGGGGTTTAATTAAAGTTGATATTTCTGCACCTCTTCCTCCTGGCTGCCATTTTGCTGTGAAGCACAATTATTTCTGACACTAAAAGTGTTGCAACTAGATGACAACTTTTTTCTTTTCCTTTATAAAAAAAAAAAAAAAATTCTAGCTTGATACTAATGAACTTAAAAGCTCCCATACGACCAATAAATAATAAGCCCTTTGTAGAAAAGATGAAATTGTCTATTTTTTTTTTTCTGTTGGAAATACCAGCCACACCAACTTGTTTTTAAAAGTAATTCATTGGACCCATTATTTGTGCTTATGTGACTATGTGATATATAAAGTTATTTAATGATCAATCTTAGGTCTGTATGAGATTAACTTTAAGACATGATGTTTTTAATTTCTTCAATTTCAGAAGGAAATTTTACTTAGCAAACGCTTTCTATGGCCATGACATTGTCGTCTAATTTCTATAACAAACTTGTTAATAGGTACTGAGAATATTCGCATTTTAAAGGATGAGGAAATGGAGGCCCAGATAAATGAAGCAAGTTGTGCAAGGTTATGCTTCTGCTAAGTAACAGAGCTAGAATTAGAACCCAGGACATCGGGCTCTGGAGTCTGTAGTCTCAACAAGTGATCAATACCAACTCTTGCCATGTGTTTAAAGTTCACGAGGAAATGCTATGGACACTGTGATAAAAACAGTGACCTAGAAGCAATCCAAAGTAAACCAATATTAGGACTTGATGTCTATTAAAAATACGACTATGATGAAAATAATAACATTTGCTAATTATCTGCCTAATACTCTTCTAAGTGCTTTCAATGAGCTGAGTCATTAGACTTTAACAAAAACCCTACACTGTGGTACTACTGCTATCTCCACTGTACAGGGAAGTAGTCGGAGGCATGGTGAAATCAGGTTATCTTGCCTGTGGTTATAGAGCCAGCAGGTAAAGGATCTGAGCCCTGGATGGTTGGTTCCACAACCTGCATTCTTATCCCTTATAATCCTATTGTAATAAAAGCTCTCTGAGAGAAACCTGCAAATCCAATATAGACACACATCCTGATGGTCTTATAATGAAAGTAACTTAAGTTTTGGTGGCACCAGCCATGGGGCAGGGGTGAGAGGACAGGAGTAATACTGTGACTGACATGTTAAAATCAAACCAGAACTAGGAAGATAAATTATTTTATAGCTCACATCAGTCCATCACAACGTAGTGCAGGTCCTTAAACAGCACCATTAAACAAAAGTTAATCTTTGCTATTTATTCTTAGACTCCTTTCAGAATTTCTAAATACACAGGTTTAAAATGATGTGTTCAGGGAGACATTTATTTTTTTAGAAATGCTTCTAAACTCTAGAGGTCTCTCCAATGTATTCAATGGTAGGGAGTTTGCAGGGATCACGCATGAAAATGAATAGGAGACTGCCCCCCCCCTCCCCTAAGAAGACTGTGGCATTGGTAACAATTAGGAAAATATATCAATGTTCTAACTCCTTTTATTAAAGACCCCCAAGGCGGTTCTTGCACAGTCCTTCCATTAAAGCACTTTCTAACAGTATGCCAGGAAGCCCACGCAGTGGGGTTGCACTGAAACATATAGTGACTTTATTTTATGATCGGAGAATATTGCTTGGGAGGAAAAATAAATGTTGTTGAAAGTCACGGGAGTAATAACATGACGGGAAAATGGATTTGCAAAACCACCGGCTCTAAGTGGAAGGCTCGCCTTTCTATCTTAAGAGCAGATCGCCCGTCATAAGCGACTGCGCCTTGAGCATAAAACTCTCTTGCGGCGCCTGCTTTTGTCTCCGTAAAAGAAAATGACATATATGGGTGTTTAAGTATATTTGGACTCCTGCTGGAAATTGTTACCGGGTAGAGAAAGAAAGACGGAGGCGCTTAGCAGAAAGCAAGCGGCCTGGGTTTTTCAGCTTCCTCCCCCCTACAGAGCGGGAAGGATCAGACAGGCTGACCCTTTCTTTTCATTTCCAGGGAGGTAATTTACAGTTTAAGACACGTTATCATTACACTAAGGATATTCCCGGGGCCCACACCAGAACTCAAAACTCTATTCTGTGTGTGCAGAATTCCCTTGCTGGTCTCCACTTTAACAAACACAGCTTTGTAACCAATGGGACTCTATTATGCAAATTCATGCAGGCATATTTTATTCCCCGTTCATTTCTCATCACTCAGCACTGAGCGGGGGTCTCTCCTTTCAAATCAAATCGCAGGAATTATGCCATGTCTGTGGAAATCACAGAGAATGGGAAAGGACGTATGAAAAGACCTCCTGACTCCCATTGCTTACTCTCTGATTTCTACACCGGGAACGAAGCTTAAGCTCAGGGTAATAATCACTTCTGCTCAGGTGCCACATACACAGCAGAGATGGCAAAAGGGTCACTGCGTATGTGGTTGCACACTCTCATACCAAACCTAGATGTTACAGTTTGCAGCAAACATGGGTCCCTTACCCACGACCGGGACATCCTC
This sequence comes from Myotis yumanensis, assembly GCF_028538775.1. Classification (NCBI taxonomy): domain Eukaryota; kingdom Metazoa; phylum Chordata; class Mammalia; order Chiroptera; family Vespertilionidae; genus Myotis; species Myotis yumanensis. The sequence continues at coordinate 13,454 of NW_027223948.1, forward strand.
AATGGGCGGGTGGAAATTTGGAAACTGCTCCAATGTAAGTGTGATTCTCTGCTTCTGGAGAAGGAGGGAACCACAGGAGGTCAGCATGGGAGATGCAAAGTTCGCTCACGGCCTGGCACTGGGCAGACCTGCGTCTAATCCTGGTTCTATCGCTTAACATTGAGTCATGATAGTAAGGATTATCCTTGACCAGGTGCTTGATTTTTCTAGTGCTGGGCAGTCTACTCAGGGCTTGGTGCGCACCATTTTGTTGTACTTTCACCTCAACTTTATGTAAATATCACCCATATTTTATCCAGGAGGAAACTGGGGCTCAGAGTGGTTAAGTAAATCATGCACGGATCCACCCTGAATCCCTGCAAAGGATGCAATTCAAACTCAAGTGTACATGGCTGTTAAGCTCACGCTTGGGCTTCAGCTGGCTCCCAAACTCTGGGAGGCCATGTTCCTCCTCTTCAGTCCAAAGAGACTGCATGATTGGTACCCAAGGACCACCTCAGGTCCAACACTGTATCTGGGATGGATATCGCCATACAGGATCACAGGAATCCCATGTAAGTCTGCAGACCCCAAATGTATAGAATCATTCAGTGATTATTTATCTCTTCAAGTCATTAAATCATCTTCAGAGGATAAGATGGTTAAGTACAGTGTGTGCAATGAAGAACTTATTTGTGCTTTTATTCAATCCCTAAAGTAGTATTTTTTTTCTCACTGTAATATTTTTGAATTTTCATAATTAAGATGAGTAACATATACCAACACATACAGGAAGCAATGTTGTTAGCAGTATCATCGCAGACTGTGAATAAGCACTCTATGAATGTGTGGAAAGAGAGAGATTTATCTCCAGTTTTGCTTTTGCATGAGCTAAAATACCTGAGGGAAGATTAGGCCGAAAATGGCAATGATCAACAGTTGCTCAACCTAATGAGTGGCCATTTATGGTATCAAAGTCTAGATGTAGATTTCCCTTTGTCTCAGAGCAGTAAATATCCATAAAGCATTCTTTTTTCACCTGCCTCTTCATTCAGCAATAAATTTCCACAATGCAGGCGTGGATTGGATCTTGGGGATACATGGCCACCATGAATCTCTGATGTGTAGACTCTACTCAAGCAATGATGTAGACTCTACTCACCACAGTGTAAGCAGATGAATGATGGTATGATGCAATCGATGCCAACAAGACCACATACAGGACCACAGAGGAATCAGTGGCCATATCTCGGCAGGCGAGTCTCTACCATGTCACTCCAGTTTTCCAGTACTTGCTCGCTCCAGCCTTTTCCAGGGAAACAACGATACTCACAGTCTCCAATATCTAGTCCACTGATGGCCAAACCTTAAAGAGACCACTGATGGTTCCAACCTGTGTAACCTGGCCCAAAAGCATAAGCTGGGTGAGCCAGATTTGCTTGAGACCTTGAATAAAAGAAACTAGGAAGCATTTGCCAGTTAATGGCTCACCCCTCCATACCCACTAATGTCCTGTTCCTGAATTTCTATGTCATTTGCAACGTCCTGTGCATCGAAGGACCATACACCTCCTTCCTGTTAGCTTCCTGTTAGGGAGATAACTTGAGTGCTCCCTTTTACCATCAAACAGCAAAATTAGTAAACGGCCATCATCCTGAGGAAGAAGTTACATGGTTCTTTTGGTCAAGAGGGAAGTGCTGTAGGTGTGGGGACCATTTGTTCAGATGCAGAAAATGTCCTTTTCGTCTATGAATGTCCAAGGAATCCTGAGGCAACAGGGAGATCGTGACAACTGAAGTCAAGACACTTGCATCCTTGCAAGGGTTCTGCCACTGAACTGTTGTGTAACTTCACAGAAACGACGAAGTCTTTCTCTGGGACCAAGTGTCCCCTTCTGTAAGAGAGGAGGCTGGCAATAGCGTAGTCAGGGTCTTCCATTTCTGCAGGAGCCTGAGAGTCTGTGCTGACACAGAACAACTGTCCCTGGATGAAGGTTCGCTCCTCGCGTAGAAGATTTGGGTCACAGCTGGCAGGGCTGCTCCGAGTGCAACACCTGGAGGCCCCACCTACATCGTATAACAGCAATCGTGTCCCATGCATCCAGGCAGTGCAGGGCCCTGCTCATGTGCCAGGCCTGGAACCCCAGCACTAGGAATCAGGACTTCCTCTGCCGTACAGCGGTCATCACTAAGGACTCTGGCAGGAGATGATGCAGGCCGAGCTGTCAGAGGTATGCAAGAGAAACTGACATGAGAAATGGCGGCTCTGACAAAATGGCTGAGAGCATGGGCCTGGGTGCCAGATGGACTTAGAGGTTTAGAGCTCAAAATTTACTGCTCGCTGGGGGCATGACTCAACCTCCCTGAGTCCAGGCTGCCATGTGAAAAGGTGACCACCACCAGGACCGATCTTAAAGAAGGAGTGCTAAGATGAAAGGAGATGATGCAAGGAGAGAACTTTTATAGTCCTTGACATGACCTTGCACACAGTAGGTGATCAAGAGGATAACTCAGGAGTTTTGCTCCTTCAATAAAAATACAAAGTATGTAATATATCTATATCTATATCTATATCTATATCTATATCCCTAATATGCAAATAGACCAAACAGCGGAACAACCGAACAACCAGTCGCTATGATGTGCACTGACCACCAGGGGGCGTGCGTGGAACATGCCAGGCGTTGGCTGGGGGGGGGGGAGAAGGTGGAGCAGGTAAGCGGGGGTGTGGGGCACCAGTTGATGTCATCGAGGCTAGCCTCTAGTGGTTACTGAAAATTCTTTGCTCCCATGCACCCCAGCCCCGCTCGTACCCACTGTTGGCGCTGGCCCCAATTGCTCTGCACTGACAGTGGGTGTGAGCGGGGCCGGCGCCGTCAACGTGTGGGAGCAGTGGCGGCAGGAGCAAGGCTGCTGGCAGACGGGACCAGGGGCTGCAGCAGGAGGGGCCTGGCGGGGTCGTGGAGGATGGGCTGAGACCCGCCCCTGTTTCCACTGCAGCCTCGCGGCCCACAGTTCCTTTCAAGGTGCACAAATTCATGCACTGGGCCCCTAGTATACATATAACATACAATACAACATATAACATGTAATAAAGTACAAGACTTCCCAAAGACTCCAGGAGATTGTCCATTAAGAGGAGATACACAAAATAATACCGTAACAGAAACTGCTGAATATAATGATACAAACATTTGAGGGGAATGAGATAAAGTAGACCAGTGTCATCCAATAGAAATATAATACAATGGCCCTGGCTGGGTACTCAATTGATTAGAGCATCTACTCAGTTAATTAGCGTTGTCCTGATACACCAAGGTTGTGGGTTCCATCCCTGGTCAGGGCACGTACAAGAATCAACAACCAATGAAGGCATAAATAAGTGGAACAATAAATTGATGTTTTCCTCTCTCCCCCAAATCAATAAATAAAAATTAAAGAAAAAAGAAATATAATGTGTCACTAGTATAATTTTAAATTTTCTAGATGCCACATTATTTAAAGTTTTATAACTATAGAAAATACATAAACATATATATTTTATATTTAGCCCATTGTACTCCAAATGGCATCATTTCCATATGTAATCAACATATGAATTACAGAGATATTTTGTCTTAAGTCTTCAAAAGCTGGTGTGTATTTTAAACTTATGGCCACAAGTGGCCAGAGGCTGCCATGAAGGACAGCACAGAGGATTCTAGAGCATCTCTCAGAGGAGGGTGCATAGTCAAGGGCACATGCCTGGGTTGTGGGCTCGATCCCCAGTAGGGGGCATGCAGGAGGCAGTCAATCAGTGAGTCTCATCATTGATGTTTCTCTCTCTCCCTCTCCCTTCCTCTCTGAAATCAGTTACACACACACACACACACACACACACACATTGTCAGTGGGAAGACTGTAAGAGGGAAACTAATCTGCAATACTGCTGAGAACCATTTTCTACAAAGTCTGTTTTTTTAAAGAATAATAAGAGGAGGCATTATGCCAACCTGGCCTTCATAAGACAAGGGCTTGATGTGCTTTTTGTTTTGTTTTGTTTTTTTGAAATAATTACTGAAGCGAGGGCAGAAAGTGCCTCCACTCCCCACTGCTGAGCGCCTTTAGAATTCTGAGTCTCTCTCTCTCTCTCCCTCTCTCTCTCTCTCTCTCTCTCTCTCTGTATATATATATATATATATACACACACACACACACACACACACACACACACATATATATACATATACATATATATACATATACATATACATATACACACACACACACACACACACACACACACACATACACATACATTTTTTTATTGATTTCAGAAAGGGAGAGAGAAACATCAATGATGAGAATCACTGATTGGCTGCCTCCTGCATGCCCCCTACTGGGGGTCAGGCGTGCAACCCAGGCATATTCCCTTGACTATACTCCCTCCTCTCAGAGATGCTCTAGAATCCTCTACTCTCCGCTGTCCTACATGGCACATTGTCCTTTTCAATATGTTTTAATGATTTTAGAGAGAGAGAGGGAAAAACATTAATGAGAGAGAAGCATCGATCAGCTGCCTCCTGCATGTCCCCCACCTCCTATTGAGCCCCCAACCCAGGCATATGCCCTTAACCCAAAATCGAATTGGCGATGACCTCTTGTTGCATTGGTCAATGCCGACTGGCCAGGCACATTGTCCTTTTAAATAATTTAATAAGGGCACTTCCTCTTCCCCAGGATGTATAGGGTGCCCCCCCCCCAAATGTATACACACACTGTGAATAATTATAAAGACAATGTTTATTAAAATACATTTCATTTTCAAAACTGAGCTATCAGCTGTCAAAGTATATATACTTTCTTTTTTGGAACACCTTGTATGAAGTTCCCTAAGATGTGGGAGCACAGCCAACTCCTCCCTGAATCCTTCGCCTTGAGTACGGGGATGTTTACAGCTGACATGGCCTCTGTCCCTCGTGCAGCCTAACATCCAGACCAGTGTCTCTAGAGCTTGACTGCACGTTAGAATTAACCGGGGAGCTGAGAAACCCCATCACCTGGGCTTTGCTCTAAACCAGTTAAAATCAATGGAAACCAGGAGTCAGGATTTTTGAAATTCCCCAGACGGTTCCACATTGGAGCTTGAGAACCACTGGTCTGGAGCCCCGCTACCCAATATGGTAGCAACCTAGATGCAGGTGGCTTTCTAAACGTGAATGAACTAAACTGAAATGAGATGGAAAGGGTACTCCTCGATGCGCTGGTCCCATTTCAAGTGTCCAACAGTCATTTCAATCCCCGGAAACAGTCCTGTGAGTCAGCGTTGGTGTCAGGCATGAAACATCCTCAGCTGAAGCCAGGACGTCTGCCCATGAAGGAAGGTGTGGGAGGAACACTGCACCAGACAAGAACTGCTCTGCACTCAATGCACCGTGTCCCATAATCTAGGTCCCTTCCCTGCGTGTGAAATGAGGGGCTGGAGGAGGTGTGTGGTTTTCCAATGGCAGGCAGAGCGTGTCCTGAAACACTACAAGGACCCGGGGCTATAACGGGTGGGGATGGCTAAGCCGACCAGCCCCTCACCCCACAGCAAACAGATTCAGCTAAATGGTGCTTTAAAAAGCAGCTCGGTGGCTTTACAAATTATAATAAAGGAGAAAAGAAACCACTCCTGAGATCTTGATACCTCACAGGCTTGCTGCCTCAGCCCAGTGATGGGTTAGTAAATTCCTGCCTCAGAGCCCACAATGCCTGGTTTATGGAGGAGGCCCCAGTTCAGGAGACCATGGGGCCACTGAAAACTGATAACTCACTTCCCTTCTCTGAGTCTGTTTTTTCTTATGCGGAAAAGGACGAAAGGTGCCCGACCTCCCGGGCTCCCAAGTTAACGTGAGGGTCTGATGAGGTCATGAGTTGGGAAGCCTTTTGGAAAAGCATCCTGCGGGCTGCCCAGGTGAGGAGAAGGATGATGTCATGCCGACAGCAGTGGCAACTTCCATTTCTCTGGGTACATTTTAAGATTCTGCCTTTTAACCTTTAGTGGTGCAGGTTGTAGATAAATGTAAAGGACCTGTTATTGTTACAGAAAGCGGATATGATTTCACTCCTCTCTGATAGGGACATGAATCTGCCAGATGCCGCAAATGAGCTCCTTTCGTGTGCATGGGCTTCCTTTCGGTGGCCCGGGGATGCCAAAGGGTTCCGTAGTGTTGATCTGTGAAGATGCTGACCTCCAGGGTCACTCCTTGGGGGGAGGGGTGGAGGTTTGTTGGGGGGAACGAGTGTGGCTGATTCCAAAGAAAAGCTGTGAGAATAGATCAGGGCCCAGAATCAATAAGGAGGCAGACGTCCCTCTGCAGAGGCCACCGGGGTCTCCACTGTCCTTGATATGGGATGAGAATGGAGCATCCCTGGGAGTGCGGGCCAAGCTGCCAGGTGTAGTCACAGGAGATGGCATGGGCTTTCCTGACCTCGTTCGTGCCAGGAGGCCATCTCTGCAAACCTCTCATTCTCCATCCAGCCTGGGCCTGGTACAGCCCAGGCCACACCGGCGGGTACCCGAGGACTTACTATGCCACAGGCGCTATGCTAGGTGATCTGCATACATTCTTCATAACCTCCATCCCTCAGTACCCGCAGGAGTCTTGTATTATTGCCTTCCTTGTCCAGATAAGGAAACAAGGGCACTTCATCTTCAGAGCCTTCAGTTTAGCTCACATGTTCAGTTAGCGCAAGAAATGGGGTTGAAGCCATACATGGCCCATTCGTAGGCTCCTGCCTTTCCACCTTTCATGCTGAACTTCTCCGTCATTCTCCTGTGAAGGTTTTAATTTTCCTTTCCGGGGATGCACAGCACTCGGCTACATTTCGTTCCACATAGCAACCGTTTAAGAAATATTCGTGGAGACGAGGGTGTCTGCAGCCGTTCAATGTCATGAATTCCCCGAAACATGCGCTTTGCCTCCAGGAACTCACAGGCTCCTGGAATTTTTAGAAAGCAGGTATTTCACCCAAGGGTCTCGCATCCCGCACTTCAAACGCCACGGCTCCTTTCATGTTTCCTGAGAGGAACTGCCCCTGCCTCCCCCAGGCGTCCACACGCCTGCCCAAAGCTTCCCAACAGCCCTTGAACGAATGAATGGCGCTCTTCAGACCTCTCCCTCTGAACTATTTCCACATCCGAACAGCGTTTTGCTCTACACCCTTCACTGCCTCAGCCCCCAAAGCAGCTAATGACTAATAAAGTGCGAGCAGCGCAGGGAACTGTAGGAGGGCAGCCAGACAATAAATATCCTCTAACAAAAGGCACCGGCCAGACAGGAGGCAGCTCAGGGAGATCTCATGAGCTAATCATTGTGGGAAAGATTAGGGATGTCGCTCACGAAAGGAGGAGTTAGGTGGTGGGAGAGGCAGGTCCCACAAATCAATATTTCCTCCAAGGGCGCAGAGGTGAGGCCCAGAATTATTCTCCGACCGGAAGAGCGGCAGTGATCCGCCACTGCTCACACCGCCGGCCCCTTCCAGGCCCGCACTGCAGAGGAGATCCAATCCTGTTCTCAACAGCAAATGAAGAGGAGCCGGCACGGGCTTGCTTCTGTTTGTTCGTTACACAATTACATAAGCAAAATAATGTCAAACGTGGAAATCGGTTCATGGAGCCCCGGGGTGGCAAAGTCCAGCGGGATGTTCCCCCCAGGCGTGCATGATGTCTCCCTAGGACGTACATGGACGGCTGGGGATGGCCTTTGCCTGTGCACTCAGGGATCTTACACCCATCGACCAAGTTCCTCTTTCCAAGAAGATGTTACCGGAGGGCAAATCCGCAAGCCGTGGCACCACTGGTAAGGTAGCAAGCAGTCTCCAGCATCACTCAGTGAGGGAAGCCCCCTTTGGACCACAGCTGCCCCAATCACACAAGGATCAGACCAAGGAGGAACAAGAAAGCAGTTCCTGTAAGCCATGAACTTGGCCATCAGGACTCACTGCCTTCCTGGCAAGGAGTTCAGACAGAATGCCCACTTGTGCATCTCACGGATGGCTGCCCAGGAGGCCAGAGAAACATGGCATAGTCTCCTGGTCTGGGATCTCTTCCTGCTTCTGAACCCAACCATGACCCTGGCTACCCTGGGCTTGAGCCCTCCGCATCCCCAAGGTCAAAGTCTTCATCGTCCATCTCTTCCAAGTCTAGACATTTTAAAGATCTAAACTCCAGCAAACGGGATTAGGCGGTACAAACTGGTAGTTACAGAATGGCCACAGAGATGGAGATGACAGTGTGGGGAATGGAGTCAACGATATCGTGATAGCTCGGTATGGGGTCAGGTGGCTGCTTCAAGCATGGGGATGGGGGTGAAACCCCTCTGTCAATTTCATGATTTTCTAACCTCTTTGCTGTACATCTGAAACTAATATTGAATAATATTGAATGTAACCTAACTGAAAAATTTTAAAACATTTACATTTAAAAAAATCTAGCAACCTAATTGGGCCCACCAAGAACTCACGAGGTGGGAGATTCAGAGTTTGAAAGCTAGTTGATTTGACAAATGTACACACACAGAGAGTCGCCAATAACTCCAGGTCCGGTCAGCGCATTAAAATCAGGGATAAATATAAACAGTAAGAGAGGTGAAGATATCCTCAGGATGGCTGGGCAGTTCAAGAAGAAATCAGATAGGACCTAGGTCTGGAGGAGGGGGGGGAGCCATTTTGAAAGGCATAAATGAGAAGGCACTGTAGCCTCTCCTCTGAAGTCATGCTCTCCACACCCCAAGCCGATGCCTTTTTCCCGGGGGTCCCCTCCGCCCCCCCAATTTGGTCCTCACTGTGACTACTATTCTCTGAGATGCCCAGCTGGACTGCCTAGGGCAGGGGTGGGGAACCTTTCTTCTGCCAAGGGCCATTTGGATATTTATAACATCATTCATGGGCCATACAAACTTATCAACTTAAAAATCAGCCTGCTACATCTAGTCAAACATTTAATTAACTCACCACAAAGGCCTTGGCAGGGCCACACCAAATGATTTTGAGGGCCGTTTGAGGCCTGCATGTTCCTGCCTTCCAGTATGAAAAGTATCGGGAGTGGTCCCTGGGACAGCTGCCTTGTGGAGAGAACCACATGTAGCTGAGAAGGTTGTTCAGCGAGCACAGAACCGGGAAAACTGTAACCAGAAAGATCTGTTGGATACATTGCCTCCTGTGCCACCTTTCCAAGTCTATGACGTGTCTGTAACTTTTCTTTGTAGGAATTTGAGATGATGAAAACTCAGGGCTGCTCAAGAATGAGGACATGGGTGTGGCAGAAAAACGTAGGCCAATGGTAGACCACACACACAAATAACAAATAACAGTTTTAATTATAACGTTTCTTCACAAGGTGAAGAAAACGCGTGTGTTCGTATCTATGCTGCCACATGCAAAGATGGGAAGTCAGCCGACCATGCAGACACAGCCAAGTGTCCATAACTGGGGTGTCCCTCAATGAAAATAAATGGATTCTGCTTGAGGCATTCATTTTCCATCTGGATGCATTAAGCCCTTAGAACTCTTAGAAGCAGCAGACTGAGACCTAGGTTGGGTGTGTGACTGGTGTGGGGATAAACAAAACGAAAACAAACACCTCTGTCCCACCGGCAAGGCTTAGTGGGTGGGGGCGGGGGTCAGGGAGGGAAGGGAGAGAATCGTGCATTGCATATCTGCAGTGTCCGACCTTGAACTGGAGCACGAATGAGCCTTCCTCTTTACAGTCGTATGAAGTCGACCAAGGAAGCCAGAATCAGAGAACTTCATTTCCCCAACTTCTCACATCAGATAAAAAGGCGTAACCCAAATCTGACCCCAGCCACAAGACATAAGCGCAAATACATGTGCCAGGCGTTCCTCTAAATCCCCAGCAAAAACAGCTCCAGGAAAGTGGCTCCTGAGAGAACAGAGGCGGTGCCTATGCAAAGAAGGGGATTAATGTCTGCTGATTTCCCCTGATGTGTACTGCATGTACCAAATCACAGCCCTCTCTGCAAAATTAAGGGCATTAGTTATCTCCCCATTCAGCCGGAGTGGCATTATACTTGCAGACATTCCTAGCTGCGCTGAGGAATATCAAGTTTTTACAAAATCATTCATCAAGAGGTGAGACCTCACCGTGATTAGCGCTTCAATAAGAAGCCAGGGACTAAATGGAGAATAAGCGCGCCTTCGCAGCGGCGGCAATTAGGCATCTCCCAGACAGCCACGCTTTTTCTCAGACCAATCGAGTTAAAGCGAACGAGACATATTTTTTCCTTTCTGTTTTCCCCCCTGCTGTGAAATGAACTGCCTTAAATCACTGATGAGGTGCCAGTAAACCTGGTTTTTTTTGCAGAAAAAAAAGTTTTTCGATTAAGTGACGCTTAATTAAACAGAGTACGGGGTAATAGTTCCTCCACCTAATCAGGGATGCACCCCGCTTACATCACCTACTTGCGGGGCTTGGTCTGGGAGGCCTGTGATGAGACCCCCCCACGAGGAAACTAGGGGGGAAAAACACACACAGACTTTAAGAAATCACAAGCCACTTTGCAAAGCAATGGATGGACTGGAGGTGTGAGCAGGCGAATAAAGTTGATCCAATATTAATATTTGTTTCCAGTGATCTCTTTAGGTTGACCCAGAATGATGAGGCTACACATTCAGTTATCCCTCAGATGGGGCACTGGAATCTTAATAATAAAGAGCTAATGTGCTAATTAGACCGAACAGTCAAAGGACCTTCTGGATGTCCTTCTGGAAGACCTTCTGGACGAAGCCAGGGCTGCGAGGGCCGAGCCCCTTGCATGAATTTCGTGCACCAGGCCTCTAGTTACCGATAAAAGGTGTAGCTGCAGTGCTGAGAGGACCCAGTGTTCTCCAAGGATGCAGCCCGGTGCTGCATGGCATGGGCTCCTGTGCCTTGTGCATCATGGATGTCTAGTAGGTAGTATGATTTGGAGCCTGTGGGAAGCATTCAATGAACACTTCCTGACGGAACATGTGAGAAAAACACTTACAGGACATAGTCATGTCTAACATGGTGATATAGACATGAGCTTGCCTCGTGTTATGGGGTAAATTGTGTGTTTTAAAATTGATCTTTATTGTTGAAAGTATTACAGATGTCTTCCCCGCCCTCCGCTCACCCCCCCGTCCCATTGACCCCTTCTAGCCTGCACCCACCCCCCACCCCAGGCCTTGCCTCTGAGGTTATGCGTATATGCATACAAGTTCTTTGGCTAATCTTCCCTCCCACCCGCCCAACCTCACCTTCCCTCTGAGGTTCAACCATCTGTTCCCTGCTTCTATGTCTCTGGATCTATTTTGTTCATCAGTTTACTTTGTTCTTTAGATTCTACATATGGGTAGATCATGTGATACTTGTCTTTCTCTGAATAGCTTATTTCGCTGAGCATAATATTCTCCAGGTCCATCCATGCTGTCTCAAAGGGGAAGAGATCACATTTACATCATGGCATACTGTGCAGCAGTAAAAATGTTGAAGTTTTAACCCCACCCAGTACCTGTGAAGGTGACCTTATTTGGTAATAGGGTCTTTGCAGATGATCAAGTTAAGATGAAGTCATTAGGGTTAACTTTAATCCAATATGACTGTTGTCCTAAAAAGGGGAAATTGGGACATAGGAGGAATACCATCTATAAGCCAAGGAATGCTGAGGCTACCTCAGGCCAGAGGAAGCAAGGCACAGATTGGCCCTTGAGGACCTCAGAGGAAACCAACCCTACTGACACCTTGATTCCGAACTTCCAACCTCCAGAGCTATGAGACAATGCATTTCTGTTGTTTAAGCCGCCCGGTTTGTGGTAGTTGGTTAGTATGGCAGCCCCAGGACACTAACACATGGGAAGGTCACGGTGCAGGCTGGGCCAGGCTGGAGCACAGCCCACTGGGACCTGTCAGTTTTCCTAGCCACCTCTCCCCAGGAGACCTGCAGCCTGCAAAAAGTGGGGGTTCTGCTGTGGCCATGGGTACTAGGTTCAAAGGCAACCTCTGCTCTGCCTTATCATGTGGCCTCATCAGAAAAACAAGGGTCATCGTATACCATTTCTCCTTGGGTGGCTGTGAAGATTCCATGAGATCATGCTTGTGAATGCTGGACACTTCTTTGTAGCACGCAGTACGTGCTCAATAAATACTACCTGTTACTATGATCGGCATTAAAATCTTGGCCCTGAAAATGTAGTAGCACTGAGGTCAGTTTTGCATTTCTCTGGTTTCTCCTCAGAGCAGTGCACACGTGGCTGCATCTGGACGGTCCACACAGAGTTGGCTGGTCAGATAGGGTCCCTGGCATCCAGGCAGGTCCTCGCCCTGTGGGGAGCATGACCAGGAATTCCGGCTGCTCACACAGAGAATTACCAAGGGGAGGTGGCGGAGTCTGCAAAGACCTGGCCATGCTGGGCCTGCCCTTGGAGGCCTGGAGGTCAGCAGAGTGAGGGAAGTGTTGGGAGGTGGACTGCTGAGCTGGTGGCAGGGGCCTTGGTAAGGTCTCTAACTCTGATCGGGGTGTCAATGAGGGGCCTAAGGCAAGAGAGAGAACACCTGTCAATCAGAGGGGGCGGGCAGCACTCAGAGGTTTCCAGGTCCCCTCCAGGAGGTAATGTGCCCAGGGCTTGGTGAGCATTATCTCCTTGACTCCTCACAACAACTCAGTGAGGTAGGTATTGCCACCTCTGTTTTACAACTGAGAAAAGTGAGGCTCAAAAGGCCTTTGGTAATTCAGGGCAATGTCGCCCACCCAGTGGAACCACCGAACTGCCATAGCCAACATTGTGCCCACTACCTGCTGGCATCTGCCAGAAAGTCGCTATCAGTGGGGTTACCGATATTTAAATCAGAGTGAAGGCGCAGTCATCAAACCCATCTGCTGGCAGCTTATAGCTATATATTTAAAGAGGCACAAATGCATTTCAAATACCAGTAGTCTGCGTCCCTAATTTTCAGCATTGTTTATGCAATGCCTGGAGGAGATCAATTACAGTCATTCATACACTCTGCAGTTTACAAAGGGCCCTCACACACGTCAGCTCAGTTTACACTCCGGCCGCCAAAGGTCATGGTTATCAGTGTCCTTGTTTTGTGGGTGGAGTGTGAAGGAGTAAGTCATGCTCTACTGGTTCACGTTCAGAGATATTCGTGAAGATGAAGGCTGCTCTCAGAAAAGCTGAGAATCCTGCCCCAGGAAAGGAAAAAACTTGCTTGAGGGGGAACGTCATTTCTGTTTGGGAGTGGACAGCTCCAAAGTCAGCCTCAAAATTGATTTTTGCCCATCAGCATGGCTCAGTGATTGACACCAACCTATGAACTAGGTGGTCACGGTTCTATTCCCGGTCAGGGCACATGCCGGGGTTGTGGGCTGATCCCCAGTAGGGAGCGGGCAGGAGGCAGCTCGTTCAGCTGAGCTGGGTGCTTTGTGTCCAGGACACAGATGATTAATAAACAGTAGGTGATGACGAGGGTGTCTCACAGTTACTGGGTGTTTATTCCTCGCTGAACACTGTGCCGAGTGCTCCGCGGACTTTGTTCCGTGAATCCACATACAGCCCCTCGGGTTTTGACCGTGGTATCCCCGATTTTTCAATGAAGAAATGGACGCTCCAAGAGATTAACTTGCCCAAGATCACGCCATTAGTGACCCCGGCCATCGGATGGTAGAGCTTTCACTTTTCACTATTGGATGTTGAGGTGTGGCCCAATTAGCACAGCCTTCCTCATAGAGGAGATACTCTGTGGTGTTTGTGTATTTCTTTTCTCTGCCCTCAGGGCCTTGACCTTCACTGTGGCCTCTGCTGGGTCAGAAATGAGAGGTGCACTGGATTCCAGGCTTAACTTCACTGTCCCCAGACTCTCTGAGGCGCTGAATCTGACACTGCACCTGCTTGGAGGTGCCCGCTCTGTTCCTCCTCCTTGGGGACCATATTTTGCAATTAAAGAGACTGATTTTTTCCCCACAGCCAGCGTGGCTCAGTGATTGAGCGTCAACCTGTGAACCGGGAGGCCATGGTTTGATTCCCAGTCAGAGCGCATGCCCAGGTTGCAGGCTCGATCCCCGGTGTGGGGCGTGCAGGAGGCGGTCGGTTAGCTCACTGATGTTTCCACCTCTCTCTCCCTCTCCCTTCCTCTCTGAAATCACATCCAGTTGTCCAGATGGAGAAGTTTATGAGTCGCCAAAGAAACACAGACCCATCTCATCAGAGCCACAAACCACCACTCACCACAAGCCACGGTAAATGGCGTCATCTCCTCCCTGGATAACCCTGACGAGCTCCCCATATTCTCCCAAGACAGGGTGCTTGCAATTTTAAAAATGACTCAGAACGCAAACCCCTGAAATAGTTCCAGAAAGATCACCCGTGAGGATGGGGCCACAGGCAGTGGTCCAGATCCAGAGGTGGGTGAACTCTGGGGGGAAGAAGGGTCACCGGGGATGCTGACATCTCAGTCTGTGTGTGATCACCCATTGCTCCTCTCTCTGTGGGAAATGACTTGGAAAATGGGGAGTTTGAGATGAGAAGACGAAGGGCTGAAAGGAAAAGGCAGGACAGGCGGAAATGATGTCTGTAAAAACTTGGGTGAAAGGGAAAATGCTGAAATAGAATGAACCGTGGCCTTGGGTTTCCGTCCGTTAGGGAGAAAGAGGAAACCTTCAAGGGGCCGACTGAGTGGCCTGTGCCGTGGGCATCACAGACAGAAAACCTGACGCTCAGGCTGAGGCGGGGCCTGCTGTTACAGCCACATAGCTCCGGTTTGGATTTGAAGTATTCATTCAATTTCCCTCGCCTCGTGCCCCTTCCCAGCTGCGAGGCATCAGGCAAATGACTCCATTTTTCTCAGGCTCCCTTTGCTCATTTGAAAAACAGAGATGAACGGCTCCCCTGCACAGGGCAAAGGGGTAGGAATCCAATGATACAAAGACATCAGCCGGCACGTGTCTGACGCACAGTAGGCTTCTTCCCCTTCCCACTTTTTTCTCTTCTCTCCTGGATCCATGAATAACGTAGTCTTCGAAACAGAACAGTTCAGCCCCCGCCTTAAGCTTGGAAGCCGGAGCTCAGATCCTCACTTGTCTGCAGAGCCTCTCCTTGCAGAAAGTGCCCGGTGCCAGCCCCCGCGCACGCCACTGCATGGTGCCTGGGCCAGAAGCAGCCACAGCGAGGAGCCCTGTGTGAGGCAGCCAATCAGTGGTGCTCTCTCCTCCCTGATGTTCCTATCCCTCTCTCCCTCTCCCTTCCTCTCCGAAATCAATAAAAACAAAACACAGTAACTTGCCTGCAACCTGGATTCCATCCATCCTGGCCAACCTCTGTCTCCACAGCCCCACACTGGGACGCACCTGGATATTTGAAAGTGTAGACACCTCTGCACCGCCATCACGACCACCACCCCGAGTCCTGTTCAGGGAGCCCTCCCTGTGTGTTAGAGGTAATACCTCCATCAGGCATCACAAAACGCTTATAGAGCAGACACTGAGGATTGGGTGGTTATAATAATCTTTAAGCATTTACATTTTTTTAAAGTGTTCTTTTAACTCCTTTAAAGCTGAAAAAACTGCCCTGAGTTGAGAAAGAGGATGTCTGACACTTGGGAAAGATTTCCATTTCATTCATCCCCAATTCCTTCTTTCTCCTGGAAGATATGATTTTATTTGTGCTGCCTGAAAGTGGCCAGACAGTGGGGACTGCCCGGCTCTGGGCTCTGGGGGGAAGCGGCAAACAGAGCTTTTGTTTTTATCTCAGTGGTTAGGTTAATGCCTCGAGATTCCTCCACAGGCTGTTTCCCAGGGTGCTGTGATTCCGCTGTCTGCCGGGGAAGACAACCTCCCCGGGAAAATAAACCCAGTGCAGCCGTATTGACAAATCCTGAGTCAGGTTTCCATCCTGTCCAACAGGATGGGAATTTGACCCAGTATGTACACGAGTAAGCTGAGCATGACATCAAAAGCTCTCTTACTCACCGCAGGGGGGATAAGGATGTGAGTGGCTTTAATCTAGACGTGGGCTTTACAGTAGAAATAAGCATCTGCTTCTGCGGAGGAGACAATAAGCCAACATTTACTCATTTAACGACGGAACACCTCACTCTGAGCCTTGGACCCCACATTTCACTGAGACATCCGGCTTGCATGCGTGAACAGGATGCATGTAAGAATCCAGGGAGAGACAGAGCCCCAAATGGGGGTGGGTGCTTACAAGTGCTTAAGATTAGATGAGAGAAAGGGCGAGGGCACCCTGCACAGGCAAATCATCCATATCCTAGTTGTCATGTATTATTATCATACTAGAGGCCAGATGCACAAAATTCGTGCAAGGGGGCTTGGCCCCCACAACCCGGGCTACCTCGAGGCCCTGCCCATGGGTCATTCCGGAAGGTCGTTCCAGAAGGTTGTTCTGCCATTAGGTCTAATTAGCATATTAGCTCTTTATTATATAGGATGGCAGGATCTGTTTTTCCCTAGGCACCAGGCGGCTGGTGTGCAAACATCTGAGGACAGTGGCCACAGGGCCAGAGGTAAAGTCCCAGCCTTCTCAGTTACAGCTCTGTGGCTTCTGGAGCAAGCCACGAATATCTCATTCTTCATTTCCTCATCTGTAAAATGGGTATATGTTTCCTCTCTAAGGGTGCTAGTCTGCCCCACCCCTTTTGTCTATTCTACTAAGCCCGATTTTCTCTGGACATATAATAAAACTTACTATAATTTTACTGTGTAGAGTTTGTAGAGTACTTAAAGAAAGAACAGCTTTGAGACATTCACATATCATACATTCCACCCTTTGAAAGTGCACAATTCAGTGTGTGTGTGTTTTAGTGTGCCTGCACAGTTGCATATCCATCACCACTATCTAATTCCAGATCATTTTGCTTACCCGCCAAAAGCAAACCGATAACCGTTAGCAGCTACTATATTTAGAACGTAGTTTACTAACCAACTTCCTGCTATTCTTCAAGGGCTAAGAAGTCTCTAACGTCCAGCCTGAATCACTCCTGGACTTCGAGTCAGCACCAAGTGTCACGCATTTGGTGTACACCCCTCGGTGGCCCTCAGATTGACAGCTGAAATCTTCCTGGCCTCCCCAAAGAGATGGTATGTCCCCACAGGGAAAAGGCCGTGTTTCCCGAATGTTCTTTCCCCGGCACCTCAGCTCAGGGCTGAGCACACCAGCAGGTGCCTGGTAAACGCGAGGCTTCCACCTGATCGGCCAGTCACCGCTTCTCCCAAAGGCCGGCCTGTTTGTCATCTGAGGGCTCCTTCGAGTGCCGATGCCTCCACAAGCTGTCCTGTTCTATGACCATCCTCCCCAGAGCACGTGCCGTTAATGCTTCATCTTAATGAGCCGTCCAGTCGCGTTTAGCCGCGGGAATCGTTACAGAAGCACAACAATAATGGCCCATGCCTTGCTATTGTCAGAAACCTTCTCCCTGCAACAGGGGCCCATAGTTGAAATAAACTATCTCAATGGGTACAAACACCATTTGTCAAGAACAAAGTGGAGTAAGTGCTATTTCAAAAATTCACCGTAACCAGCTTTATACCCATGGATTATTGCAACCTGCCTCCAGTTGATACCTGCTCAAGCATTTAAGTGCAGGGCTATTGTTCTCGGTGTTTGCCTGAGGGAGACCACTTTGGGTACCAGGCTGCACGTCTGCCCCAAGTTTCCAGAGGATGACAGATGAGCGTTCTCTCCTGGCGGGAGACGGCCAGGCAGCTGCCGAGGCCGAAGGGCCCTGTTAGTGCAGAGACGCACATGCAGGGAAGCCATCATGCAGCTGTTGGCATCCCGAGAATGGAGTGCTCCGGAAACCAATGCCACTCAGACCTAAATGATGGCCCAGGAGGAGCTGAGAGAGAGAGAGAGAGACAATGAGGAAGGGAGGGATATCTGAAGATTCTGCCCAGCCCCAGCCGGTTTGGCTCAGTGGATACAGTACCGGCCTGTGGGGATAAAGGGCACGGGGTTTGATTCTGGTCAAGGGCACGAACCTGCTTGCAGGCCCTGGTAGGGTTGCATGTGGAGGCAACCAGTTGATGTGTGTCTCTCTCACATTGATGTTTTTCTCTCTGTCTCTCTCTCTCCCTTCCACTCACTCTAAAAATCAATGGAAAAAAATCCTCAGGTTAGAATTAAAAAAAAAAAAAAAGATTCTGCTCAGTGTGGCAGCATGGAGGTACCCATGCTCCAGCCCTCTGCCCCATGCAGTTTTCTAAGGCAGCGGGGCCCCCAGCCCTCAGATTCCTGTACAACCATAACAGAAACATTCGACAGTTAGGTGTGTCTTAGTCATTCATTCCAGACATATTTTCTGAGCTACGACAAGTGTAGAAGGGCATTGCTCTTTTTTTTTTTCCGTTTTCTTTATTAAATCTTTATTGTTGAAAGTATTACAGATGTCCCCCCTTTTTTCTCCTATTGACCCTTCTAGCCACCTCCCCCCACCCCACTGCCCCAGGCCTCCACCACCCTATTGGCTGTGTCCATGGGTTATGCATATATGCATACAAGTTCTTTGGTTGCTTTTTTTCCCACCCACCCCTGCCTTTCCTCTGAGATTCCACAATCTGTTCCATGCTTCTATGTCTCTGGATCTATTTTGTTCAACAGTTTATTTTGCTCATTAGATTCCACATGTGAGTCAGGTCATGAGATACTTGTCTTTCTCGGACTGGCTTATTTTGCTTCACATAATACTCTCCAGGTCCCTCCTGGTGGGCATTGCTTGTGACGCTGAGGATAGAGGGGTGGGCAAGGCAGGCAGACCATGTCTCTGAATCTTGGGGGCCTTAGACTCACAGGGGTTAGAGAAGATAAAAAGGAAAACCAGGAAAGGGAGTAGTATAATATTCACAAATTGTGATGAGGCATGTACAGGATTAGACAGATGATAAAATGTCATATAACTGGGGGGGGTGGGAGGGAGGTGTGGCTTTAGATGGTGTGATGTTAGGAATGGCCCCTTAGGGGGCATCATGTCGGCTGAGTCCTAAACGATGAGAAGGAGAAGGGCAGGAGGAGCCTGAGACTGAGGGAGCAGGAAGTGCCAAGCCCCTGCAGCTCGAAGGGGCTGGGCCACTCAAGGGACAGAAATAGCCAACTGGGTGAGGGCAGAGAGGTGGGCAGTGGTCACCTAGGGAGGGCACTGGCGACACAGTTCGGGTCTGGGTTTTATTCTGGGTAGAAGGAGCTATTGCTGAATAATTTTCAGGAAGGGCTATGGGCAACTGCCAATAAACCCCCATTTCCATCTCGATCCCTTATTCCACGCTGCTGCAGACTAAATCCAGGCCCATGTCAGAGGAGAGATCTGAGTTCTGCGTGTCCAGAGGTCCTTTTCCGTCGTTCCCCTCAGCCTCTTGGTGCCCAGCACAGCGCTACGCCTCCAGGGAGCTGGCACTGGGTGACCACGATGAAGGAACAAATGACTCGGGTGTATTCATGTGGACACAAGAAGGCTTGTTGCAAATCATTCAGTAGAGCTTCGGCAGGTTGGGTTCTCTGGGAAGCCAACTGTGAGGTGGGGGGTCACTGGGGCCGTTATCAGGGGGTGACATGAGAACAGCCCACTTGGGAGGGCAAGGAAGGGGGCAGAGGGGACAGGGAAGGTGAGATGTGGTGCACGCCCAGCACCAGCCTGGACCACCCTGCATGGTGCTCCTGGCTGAGGATGGCCCTTCAAAAGGATCTCAAGTAGAGCTGAGAGGGCCGGACCTTCATCAGATGTGGGCGTGACCTTGGCTGAGGTAGAATGCTGCAAGGGAGACAAACCCTGAAGGGCGGGGAGCTGAAAGTTCCCTGCCCAGCAGAGCCCTTCCTATGACCAAGTGCCAGTCCCCCAGGGGGTGGGAACAGGGTCGGGCAGAGCAGTGTGCAGCTTAGAAGCAATCCTGCTTCCACTGGGATCTACTGATTCTAGCAGGTCTTGCTTCTCCTAAAAGTTAAGTCTAGTTACCATCCCTCGCCATGCATCACTCTAATCCTTTCCATGATAAGAACTCTTTAGATCTATTCTTTTAGCAATTTTCAAATATATAATACAGTGTTACTAAGTATAGTCATCATGTTGTACATTACACACCTAGAGTTTATTTCATAGCTGGAAGTTTGTACCATTCGACCACCTATTTTGCCCACCTCCACACCCCTGTCTCTGGCAACCACCAGTCTGTTCTCTGTAAGTTTGTGTTCATTGCTGTTTTGTGGTGTGTGTGTGTGTGTGTGTGTGTGTGTGTAAGATTCTACATATAAATGATAGCATATGGTATTTGTCCTTTTCTGTCTGACTTATTTCACTTAACTTAATGCCATGGAGGTCTGTCCATGTTTCGCAAATGACAATATTTACTGAGCCCCTTCTCTTTAATGGCTGAGTAACACTCCATTCTTATATAAGATATCGCATTATCTTTATCCACTCATCCACCCATGGACACCTAGTTTACCTCCATGATTTGGATATTGTAAATAATATCCAGATACTATAATGTACAGATGTCTTTTCGAGTTGGTGTTTTTGTTTTCTTCCAATGAATACCCAGAAGAGGACTGCTGGATCCTATGCTAGTTCTATTTTTACTTTTTTGAGAAACCTCCAGACTGTTTTCCACGGTGGCTGCACCAATTTGCATTCCCACCAACAGTGCACGGGGGGTTCCCTCTTCTCCACATCCTCACAGAGGAATGCTTTCATTTCTTTTAAAGTCAGAAGGAAAGCCAGCCTACTAGGGCAGAAAATTATATTCCTCTTTACACCAAAGCAAGCATAAAATGCAGTATTTAGTATTTTTATGGAAAAAGGGGCTTATGAAAGAAAGGTGCCTGGGATCCAGGAAGGCATACTGAGATGCCCGAGGAGCCAGGGCACTCAGGGGGCAGAAGTGGCACTGCTTCTCGCCAAATCTGGGAAGCCCACCTGGAGGAGGGGGCCCTTCTCAGCACAGCCAGACAAACGGGGACAGAGACGGAAACCTCGCGCGGGGGAAGCCAGAGAGAAGCAGCACAGTGTGTTCGGGGACCAGCAGCCATTGGGTCTGGACAGAGAGTAAAGGCCAGGATGGCGTGGGGGCTTCGGGGATGAGAGGAAGTGGGGGCTGGGTCACGTCAGACCTAGAAGCCAGGCGGAGGACCCTGCAATTTATCCACCGAAGCTCGGGGTGTTAGACAGAAAAGTCATGCTACTCGGACGTGAGAG
>NW_027223949.1:0-34491 GCF_028538775.1 Myotis yumanensis
CTTGAATTTTGAATATATATATGCCGGGTTTTCTAAAAACGACAAGATTTTTTCGGAAATACAAATGTAATCGGTATCCTCTTGACTAAACAACTATTTCTATGGCGGCTTTCAGTGTTTGAACACGGCCCCACAGAGAGTATGTCTCTTATTACTTATTTACCGAGCTTTTCAGATACCATCCTACACAAAACAAGGTTCTATTATTTTGATTACTAAAAGGTTCAGTCCAACTCACATAGTGTTCTAAGGTCTATAGATTGAATTTTAAACTGTTGTAACCAAGTTTCTTTTCAATATCTAACAGATTGAACAGGAATTATATATGGCAACCGTAATTCGTCATTTCCCACTTGTTTGAAAGTCAGATTTCCCTCTAGCACAAAACCCAGTTACAGTAAGGCTGTATGTACATGGAAGCCTAGAGTTTCAGATATATGCCCATACAACTCCAGGATCTATTTTATTGACTTCTTAGAGATTTAATCTAACTAACATCGTGTTCTGAACTCTACAGGTTTTACTTTTGAAGATTTTTATGCCGTGTTTTTTCCCGGAAATACAATTATAATTAGTATCCTCGTGACTAAACAGCTGTTTCTCTGACAGCTTTCAGTGTTTGAACACGGCACCCAGAGAGTAACGTTCTACTTACTTGATTTCGGAACTTTTCAGATACCTTCCTACACAAAAGAAGGTCCTATTATTTTGATTTCTTAAAGGTTCTGTCCAACTCACATTGTGGTCTAAGGTCTATAGATTGAAATTTAAAGTTTTGTAACCAAGTTTCTTTTAAATATATAACAGATTTAACAAGAATTATAAATGGAAACCGTATTTTCGACAAATCTGAACTGTTTGAAAGTCAGTTTTCACTGTTAGAACACGGCCCCTTCCACAGTAAGGCTGTATTTCCATGGAAACCTAGCGTTTCAGATATATTCTCAAACAATTCCATGGTCTATTTTTTTGAATTCTTAGAGGTTTAATCTAACTAACATCGTGTTCTGAACATTACAGGCTCATATTTTGAAGAATTTTATGTAACGTTTTTTAAAAACGCCAAGTTTTTTCCCATAAATACAAATGTAATCAGTATCCTCGTGACTAAACAGCTGTTTCTATGACGGCTTTTAGTTTTGGATCATGGCCCCACAGAGAGTAAGGCTCTACTTACTTGTTTTCTTAGCTTTTCATATACCTTCCTACACAAAAGAGGGTCTTATTATTTTGATTTCTTAAAGGTTCTGACCAACTCACATTGTGTTCTAAGGTCTATCGAATCTATTTTAAAGGGTTGTAACCAGGTTTCTTTTAAATAACAGAATGAACAGGAATTATACATGGCAACCGTATATTCGTTATTTCAGAAGTGTTTGAAAGTCAGTTTTCACTGTTAGAACACGGCCCCGATAGTGTAAGGCTGTATTTACATGGGACCCTAAGGTTTCAGATATATTCCCATAAAACTCCAGGATCTATTTTATTGACTTCTTAGAGATTTAATCTAACTAACATCGTGTTCTGAACTCTACAGGCTTGAATTTTGAATATATATATGCCGGGTTTTCTAAAAACGACAAGTTTTTTTCGGAAATACAAATGTAATCGGTATCCTCTTGACTAAACAACTATTTCTATGACGGCTTTCAGTGTTTGAACACGGCCCCACAGAGTGTATGTCTCTATTTACTTATTTTCCGAGCTTTTCAGATACCATCCTACACAAAACAAGGTTCTATTATTTTGATTTTTAAAAGGTCAGTCCAACTCACATAGTGTTCTAAGGTCTATAGATTGAATTTTAAACTGTTGTAACCAAATTTCTTTTCAATATCTAACAGATTGAACAGGAATTATATATGGCAACCGTAATTCGTCATTTCAGACTTGTTTGAAAGTCAGTTTTCACTCTGGCACAAAGCCCAGTTACAGTAAGGCTGTATTTACATGGAAGCCTTGAGTTTCAGATATATGCCAATACAACTCCAGGAACTATTTTATTGACTTTTTAGAGATTTAATCTAACTAACATCGTGTTCTGAACTCTACAGGTTTTAATTTTGTAGATTTTTATGCCGGGTTTTTTTCCCGGAAATACAATTATAATTAGTATCCTCGTGACTAAACAGCTGTTTCTCTCACAGCTTTCAGTATTGGAACACGGCACCCAGAGAGTAAGGTTCTACTTACTTGTTTTCGGAGCTTTTCAGAAACCTTCCTACACAAAAGAAGGTCCTATTATTTTGATTTCTTAAAGGTTCTGTCCAACTCACATTGTGGTCTAGGGTCTATAGATTGAAATTTAAAGTTTTTTAACCAAGTTTCTTTTAAATATCTAACAGATTTAACAAGAATTATAAATGGAAACCGTATATTCGTCATTTCTGAACTGTTGGAAAGTCAGTTTTCACTGTTAGAACACGGCCCCGTCCACAGTAAGGCTGTATTTCCATGGAAACCTAGCGTTTCAGATATATTCTCATACAATTCCATGATCTATTTTTTTGACTTCTTAGAGATTTAATCAAACTAACATCGTGTTCTGAACTCTACAGGCTCGTATTTTGAAGAATTTTATGTGGCGTTTTTTAAAAACGCCAAGTTTTTTCCCATAAATACAAATGTAATCAGTATCCTCGTGACTAGACAGCTGTTTCTATGACGGCTTTCAGTTTTGGATCATGGCCCCACAGAGAGTAAGGCTCTACTTACTTGTTTTCTCAGCTTTTCATATACCTTCCTACACAAAAGAGGGTCCTATTATTTTGATTTCTTAAAGGTTCTGACCAACTCACATTGTGTTCTAAGGTCTATCGAATCTATTTTAAAGGGTTGTAACCAGGTTTCTTTTAAATAACAGAATGAACAGGAATTATACATGGCAACCGTATATTCGTTATTTCAGAAGTGTTTGAAAGTCAGTTTTCACTGTTAGAACACGGCCCCGATAGTGTAAGGCTGTATTTACATGGGACCCTAAGGTTTCAGATATATTCCCATAAAACTCCAGGATCTATTTTATTGACTTCTTAGAGATTTAATCTAACTAACATCGTGTTCTGAACTCTACAGGCTTGAATTTTGAATATATATATGCCGGGTTTTCTAAAAACGACAAGTTTTTTCCGGAAATACAAATGTAATCGGTATCCTCTTCACTAAACAACTCTTTCTATGATGGCTTTCAGTGTTTGAACACGGCCCCACAGAGAGTATGTCTCTATTTACTTATTTTCCGAGCTTTGCAGATACCATCCGACACAAAACACGGTTCTATTATTTTGATTTCTAAAAGGTTCAGTCCAACTCACATAGTGTTCTAAGGTCTATAGATTGAATTTTAAACTGTTGTAACCAAGTTTCTTTTCAAGATCTAACAGATTGAACAGGAATTATATATGGCAACCGTAATTCGTCATTTCAGACTTGTTTGAAAGTCAGTTTTCACTCTGGCACAAAGCCCAGTTACAGTAAGGCTGTATTTACATGGAAGCCTTGAGTTTCAGATATATGCCAATACAACTCCAGGAACTATTTTATTGACTTCTTAGAGATTTAATCTAACTAACATCGTGTTCTGAACTCTACAGGTTTTAATTTTGTAGATTTTTATGCCGGGTTTTTTTCCCGGAAATACAATTATAATTAGTATCCTCGTGACTAAACAGCTGTTTCTCTCACAGCTTTCAGTGTTTGAACACGGCACCCAGAGAGTAAGGTTCTACTTACTTGTTTTCGGAGCTTTTCAGAAACCTTCCTACACAAAAGAAGGTCCTATTATTTTGATTTCTTAAAGGTTCTGTCCAACTCACATTGTGGTCTAGGGTCTATAGATTGAAATTTAAAGTTTTTTAACCAAGTTTCTTTTAAATATCTAACAGATTTAACAAGAATTATAAATGGAAACCGTATATTCGTCATTTCTGAACTGTTGGAAAGTCAGTTTTCACTGTTAGAACACGGCCCCGTCCACAGTAAGGCTGTATTTCCATGGAAACCTAGCGTTTCAGATATATTCTCATACAATTCCATGATCTATTTTTTTGACTTCTTAGAGATTCAATCAAACTAACATCGTGTTCTGAACTCTACAGGCTCGTATTTTGAAGAATTTTATGTGGCGTTTTTTAAAAACGCCAAGTTTTTTCCCATAAATACAAATGTAATCAGTATCCTCGTGACTAGACAGCTGTTTCTATGACGGCTTTCAGTTTTGGATCATGGCCCCACAGAGAGTAAGGCTCTACTTACTTGTTTTCTCAGCTTTTCAGATACATTACTACACAAAAGAAGGCCCTATTATTTTGATTTCTTAAAGGTTCTGTCCCACTCACATTGTGTTCTAAGGTCTACAGAATCTATTTTAAAGGGTTGTAACCAGGTTTCTTTTAAATAACAGAATGAACAGAAATTATATATGGCAACCGTATATTCGTTATTTCAGAAGTGTTTGAAAGTCAGTTTTCACTGTTAGAACAGGGCCCCGATAGTGTAAGGCTGTATTTACATGGGACCCTAACGTTTCAGATATATTCCCATACAACTCCAGGATCTATTTTATTGACTTCTTAGAGATTTAATCTAACTAACATCGTGTTCTGAACTCTACAGGCTTGAATTTTGAATATATATATGCCGGGTTTTCTAAAAACGACAAGTTTTTTCCGGAAATACAAATGTAATCGGTATCCTCTTCACTAAACAACACTTTCTATGATGGCTTTCAGTGTTTGAACACGGCCCCACAGAGAGTATGTCTCTATTTACTTATTTTCCGAGCTTTTCAGATACCATCCTACACAAAACCAGGTTCTATTATTTTGATTTCTTAAAGATTCTGTCCAACTCACATTGTGTTCTACGGTCTACAGAATCTATTTTAAAGGGTTGTAACCAGGTTTCTTTTAAATAAGAGAAGAACAGGAATTATATATGGCAACCGTATATTCGTTATTTCAGAAGTGTTTGAAAGTCAGTTTTCACTGTTAGAACACGGCCCCGATAGTGTAAGGCTGTATTTACATGGGACCCTAACGTTTCAGATATATTCCCATACAACTCCAGGATCTACTTTATTGACTTCTTAGAGATTTAATCTAACTAACATCGTGTTCTGAACCCTACAGGCTTGAATTTTGAATATATATATGCCGGGTTTTCTAAAAACGACAAGATTTTTTCGGAAATACAAATGTAATCGGTATCCTCTTGACTAAACAACTATTTCTATGACGGCTTTCAGTGTTTGAACACGGCCCCACAGAGAGTATGTCTCTTATTACTTATTTACCGAGCTTTTCAGATACCATCCTACACAAAACAAGGTTCTATTATTTTGATTACTAAAAGGTTCAGTCCAACTCACATAGTGTTCTAAGGTCTATAGATTGAATTTTAAACTGTTGTAACCAAGTTTCTTTTCAATATCTAACAGATTGAACAGGAATTATATATGGCAACCGTAATTCGTCATTTCCCACTTGTTTGAAAGTCAGATTTCCCTCTAGCACAAAACCCAGTTACAGTAAGGCTGTATGTACATGGAAGCCTAGAGTTTCAGATATATGCCCATACAACTCCAGGATCTATTTTATTGACTTCTTAGAGATTTAATCTAACTAACATCGTGTTCTGAACTCTACAGGTTTTACTTTTGAAGATTTTTATGCCGTGTTTTTTCCCGGAAATACAATTATAATTAGTATCCTCGTGACTAAACAGCTGTTTCTCTGACAGCTTTCAGTGTTTGAACACGGCACCCAGAGAGTAACGTTCTACTTACTTGATTTCGGAACTTTTCAGATACCTTCCTACACAAAAGAAGGTCCTATTATTTTGATTTCTTAAAGGTTCTGTCCAACTCACATTGTGGTCTAAGGTCTATAGATTGAAATTTAAAGTTTTGTAACCAAGTTTCTTTTAAATATATAACAGATTTAACAAGAATTATAAATGGAAACCGTATTTTCGTCAAATCTGAACTGTTTGAAAGTCAGTTTTCACTGTTAGAACACGGCCCCTTCCACAGTAAGGCTGTATTTCCATGGAAACCTAGCGTTTCAGATATATTCTCAAACAATTCCATGGTCTATTTTTTTGAATTCTTAGAGGTTTAATCTAACTAACATCGTGTTCTGAACATTACAGGCTCATATTTTGAAGAATTTTATGTAACGTTTTTTAAAAACGCCAAGTTTTTTCCCATAAATACAAATGTAATCAGTATCCTCGTGACTAAACAGCTGTTTCTATGACGGCTTTTAGTTTTGGATCATGGCCCCACAGAGAGTAAGGCTCTACTTACTTGTTTTCTTAGCTTTTCATATACCTTCCTACACAAAAGAGGGTCTTATTATTTTGATTTCTTAAAGGTTCTGACCAACTCACATTGTGTTCTAAGGTCTATCGAATCTATTTTAAAGGGTTGTAACCAGGTTTCTTTTAAATAACAGAATGAACAGGAATTATACATGGCAACCGTATATTCGTTATTTCAGAAGTGTTTGAAAGTCAGTTTTCACTGTTAGAACACGGCCCCGATAGTGTAAGGCTGTATTTACATGGGACCCTAAGGTTTCAGATATATTCCCATAAAACTCCAGGATCTATTTTATTGACTTCTTAGAGATTTAATCTAACTAACATCGTGTTCTGAACTCTACAGGCTTGAATTTTGAATATATATATGCCGGGTTTTCTAAAAACGACAAGTTTTTTTCGGAAATACAAATGTAATCGGTATCCTCTTGACTAAACAACTATTTCTATGACGGCTTTCAGTGTTTGAACACGGCCCCACAGAGTGTATGTCTCTATTTACTTATTTTCCGAGCTTTTCAGATACCATCCTACACAAAACAAGGTTCTATTATTTTGATTTTTAAAAGGTCAGTCCAACTCACATAGTGTTCTAAGGTCTATAGATTGAATTTTAAACTGTTGTAACCAAATTTCTTTTCAATATCTAACAGATTGAACAGGAATTATATATGGCAACCGTAATTCGTCATTTCAGACTTGTTTGAAAGTCAGTTTTCACTCTGGCACAAAGCCCAGTTACAGTAAGGCTGTATTTACATGGAAGCCTTGAGTTTCAGATATATGCCAATACAACTCCAGGAACTATTTTATTGACTTTTTAGAGATTTAATCTAACTAACATCGTGTTCTGAACTCTACAGGTTTTAATTTTGTAGATTTTTATGCCGGGTTTTTTTCCCGGAAATACAATTATAATTAGTATCCTCGTGACTAAACAGCTGTTTCTCTCACAGCTTTCAGTGTTTGAACACGGCACCCAGAGAGTAAGGTTCTACTTACTTGTTTTCGGAGCTTTTCAGAAACCTTCCTACACAAAAGAAGGTCCTATTATTTTGATTTCTTAAAGGTTCTGTCCAACTCACATTGTGGTCTAGGGTCTATAGATTGAAATTTAAAGTTTTTTAACCAAGTTTCTTTTAAATATCTAACAGATTTAACAAGAATTATAAATGGAAACCGTATATTCGTCATTTCTGAACTGTTGGAAAGTCAGTTTTCACTGTTAGAACACGGCCCCGTCCACAGTAAGGCTGTATTTCCATGGAAACCTAGCGTTTCAGATATATTCTCATACAATTCCATGATCTATTTTTTTGACTTCTTAGAGATTCAATCAAACTAACATCGTGTTCTGAACTCTACAGGCTCGTATTTTGAAGAATTTTATGTGGCGTTTTTTAAAAACGCCAAGTTTTTTCCCATAAATACAAATGTAATCAGTATCCTCGTGACTAGACAGCTGTTTCTATGACGGCTTTCAGTTTTGGATCATGGCCCCACAGAGAGTAAGGCTCTACTTACTTGTTTTCTCAGCTTTTCATATACCTTCCTACACAAAAGAGGGTCCTATTATTTTGATTTCTTAAAGGTTCTGACCAACTCACATTGTGTTCTAAGGTCTATCGAATCTATTTTAAAGGGTTGTAACCAGGTTTCTTTTAAATAACAGAATGAACAGGAATTATACATGGCAACCGTATATTCGTTATTTCAGAAGTGTTTGAAAGTCAGTTTTCACTGTTAGAACACGGCCCCGATAGTGTAAGGCTGTATTTACATGGGACCCTAAGGTTTCAGATATATTCCCATAAAACTCCAGGATCTATTTTATTGACTTCTTAGAGATTTAATCTAACTAACATCGTGTTCTGAACTCTACAGGCTTGAATTTTGAATATATATATGCCGGGTTTTCTAAAAACGACAAGTTTTTTCCGGAAATACAAATGTAATCGGTATCCTCTTCACTAAACAACTCTTTCTATGATGGCTTTCAGTGTTTGAACACGGCCCCACAGAGAGTATGTCTCTATTTACTTATTTTCCGAGCTTTGCAGATACCATCCGACACAAAACACGGTTCTATTATTTTGATTTCTAAAAGGTTCAGTCCAACTCACATAGTGTTCTAAGGTCTATAGATTGAATTTTAAACTGTTGTAACCAAGTTTCTTTTCAATATCTAACAGATTGAACAGGAATTATATATGGCAACCGTAATTCGTCATTTCAGACTTGTTTGAAAGTCAGTTTTCACTCTGGCACAAAGCCCAGTTACAGTAAGGCTGTATTTACATGGAAGCCTTGAGTTTCAGATATATTCCCATACAACTCCAGGATCTACTTTATTGACTTCTTAGAGATTTAATCTAACTAACATCGTGTTCTGAACCCTACAGGCTTGAATTTTGAATATATATATGCCGGGTTTTCTAAAAACGACAAGATTTTTTCGGAAATACAAATGTAATCGGTATCCTCTTGACTAAACAACTATTTCTATGACGGCTTTCAGTGTTTGAACACGGCCCCACAGAGAGTATGTCTCTTATTACTTATTTACCGAGCTTTTCAGATACCATCCTACACAAAACAAGGTTCTATTATTTTGATTACTAAAAGGTTCAGTCCAACTCACATAGTGTTCTAAGGTCTATAGATTGAATTTTAAACTGTTGTAACCAAGTTTCTTTTCAATATCTAACAGATTGAACAGGAATTATATATGGCAACCGTAATTCGTCATTTCAGACTTGTTTGAAAGTCAGTTTTCACTCTGGCACAAAGCCCAGTTACAGTAAGGCTGTATTTACATGGAAGCCTTGAGTTTCAGATATATGCCAATACAACTCCAGGAACTATTTTATTGACTTCTTAGAGATTTAATCTAACTAACATCGTGTTCTGAACTCTACAGGTTTTAATTTTGTAGATTTTTATGCCGGGTTTTTTTCCCGGAAATACAATTATAATTAGTATCCTCGTGACTAAACAGCTGTTTCTCTCACAGCTTTCAGTGTTTGAACACGGCACCCAGAGAGTAAGGTTCTACTTACTTGTTTTCGGAGCTTTTCAGAAACCTTCCTACACAAAAGAAGGTCCTATTATTTTGATTTCTTAAAGGTTCTGTCCAACTCACATTGTGGTCTAGGGTCTATAGATTGAAATTTAAAGTTTTTTAACCAAGTTTCTTTTAAATATCTAACAGATTTAACAAGAATTATAAATGGAAACCGTATATTCGTCATTTCTGAACTGTTTGAAAGTCAGTTTTCACTGTTAGAACACGGCCCCGATAGTGTAAGGCTGTATTTACATGGGACCCTAAGGTTTCAGATATATTCCCATAAAACTCCAGGATCTATTTTATTGACTTCTTAGAGATTTAATCTAACTAACATCGTGTTCTGAACTCTACAGGCTTGAATTTTGAATATATATATGCCGGGTTTTCTAAAAACGACAAGTTTTTTCCGGAAATACAAATGTAATCGGTATCCTCTTCACTAAACAACTCTTTCTATGATGGCTTTCAGTGTTTGAACACGGCCCCACAGAGAGTATGTCTCTATTTACTTATTTTCCGAGCTTTGCAGATACCATCTGACACAAAACACGGTTCTATTATTTTGATTTCTAAAAGGTTCAGTCCAACTCACATAGTGTTCTAAGGTCTATAGATTGAATTTTAAACTGTTGTAACCAAGTTTCTTTTCAATATCTAACAGATTGAACAGGAATTATATATGGCAACCGTAATTCGTCATTTCAGACTTGTTTGAAAGTCAGTTTTCACTCTGGCACAAAGCCCAGTTACAGTAAGGCTGTATTTACATGGAAGCCTTGAGTTTCAGATATATGCCAATACAACTCCAGGAACTATTTTATTGACTTCTTAGAGATTTAATCTAACTAACATCGTGTTCTGAACTCTACAGGTTTTAATTTTGTAGATTTTTATGCCGGGTTTTTTTCCCGGAAATACAATTATAATTAGTATCCTCGTGACTAAACAGCTGTTTCTCTCACAGCTTTCAGTGTTTGAACACGGCACCCAGAGAGTAAGGTTCTACTTACTTGTTTTCGGAGCTTTTCAGAAACCTTCCTACACAAAAGAAGGTCCTATTATTTTGATTTCTTAAAGGTTCTGTCCAACTCACATTGTGGTCTACGGTCTATAGATTGAAATTTAAAGTTTTTTAACCAAGTTTCTTTTAAATATCTAACAGATTTAACAAGAATTATAAATGGAAACCGTATATTCGTCATTTCTGAACTGTTGGAAAGTCAGTTTTCACTGTTAGAACACGGCCCCGTCCACAGTAAGGCTGTATTTCCATGGAAACCTAGCGTTTCAGATATATTCTCATACAATTCCATGATCTATTTTTTTGACTTCTTAGAGATTCAATCAAACTAACATCGTGTTCTGAACTCTACAGGCTCGTATTTTGAAGAATTTTATGTGGCGTTTTTTAAAAACGCCAAGTTTTTTCCCATAAATACAAATGTAATCAGTATCCTCGTGACTAGACAGCTGTTTCTATGACGGCTTTCAGTTTTGGATCATGGCCCCACAGAGAGTAAGGCTCTACTTACTTGTTTTCTCAGCTTTTCATATACCTTCCTACACAAAAGAGGGTCCTATTATTTTGATTTCTTAAAGGTTCTGACCAACTCACATTGTGTTCTAAGGTCTATCGAATCTATTTTAAAGGGTTGTAACCAGGTTTCTTTTAAATAACAGAATGAACAGGAATTACACATGGCAACCGTATATTCGTTATTTCAGAAGTGTTTGAAAGTCAGTTTTCACTGTTAGAACACGGCCCCGATAGTGTAAGGCTGTATTTACATGGGACCCTAAGGTTTCAGATATATTCCCATAAAACTCCAGGATCTATTTTATTGACTTCTTAGAGATTTAATCTAACTAACATCGTGTTCTGAACTCTACAGGCTTGAATTTTGAATATATATATGCCGGGTTTTCTAAAAACGACAAGTTTTTTCCGGAAATACAAATGTAATCGGTATCCTCTTCACTAAACAACTCTTTCTATGATGGCTTTCAGTGTTTGAACACGGCCCCACAGAGAGTATGTCTCTATTTACTTATTTTCCGAGCTTTGCAGATACCATCCGACACAAAACACGGTTCTATTATTTTGATTTCTAAAAGGTTCAGTCCAACTCACATAGTGTTCTACGGTCTATAGATTGAATTTTAAACTGTTGTAACCAAGTTTCTTTTCAATATCTAACAGATTGAACAGGAATTATATATGGCAACCGTAATTCGTCATTTCAGACTTGTTTGAAAGTCAGTTTTCACTCTGGCACAAAGCCCAGTTACAGTAAGGCTGTATTTACATGGAAGCCTTGAGTTTCAGATATATGCCAATACAACTCCAGGAACTATTTTATTGACTTCTTAGAGATTTAATCTAACTAACATCGTGTTCTGAACTCTACAGGTTTTAATTTTGTAGATTTTTATGCCGGGTTTTTTTCCCGGAAATACAATTATAATTAGTATCCTCGTGACTAAACAGCTGTTTCTCTCACAGCTTTCAGTGTTTGAACACGGCACCCAGAGAGTAAGGTTCTACTTACTTGTTTTCGGAGCTTTTCAGAAACCTTCCTACACAAAAGAAGGTCCTATTATTTTGATTTCTTAAAGGTTCTGTCCAACTCACATTGTGGTCTAGGGTCTATAGATTGAAATTTAAAGTTTTTTAACCAAGTTTCTTTTAAATATCTAACAGATTTAACAAGAATTATAAATGGAAACCGTATATTCGTCATTTCTGAACTGTTGGAAAGTCAGTTTTCACTGTTAGAACACGGCCCCGTCCACAGTAAGGCTGTATTTCCATGGAAACCTAGCGTTTCAGATATATTCTCATACAATTCCATGATCTATTTTTTTGACTTCTTAGAGATTTAATCAAACTAACATCGTGTTCTGAACTCTACAGGCTCGTATTTTGAAGAATTTTATGTGGCGTTTTTTAAAAACGCCAAGTTTTTTCCCATAAATACAAATGTAATCAGTATCCTCGTGACTAGACAGCTGTTTCTATGACGGCTTTCAGTTTTGGATCATGGCCCCACAGAGAGTAAGGCTCTAATTACTTGTTTTCTCAGCTTTTCATATACCTTCCTACACAAAAGAGGGTCCTATTATTTTGATTTCTTAAAGGTTCTGACCAACTCACATTGTGTTCTAAGGTCTATCGAATCTATTTTAAAGGGTTGTAACCAGGTTTCTTTTAAATAACAGAATGAACAGGAATTACACATGGCAACCGTATATTCGTTATTTCAGAAGTGTTTGAAAGTCAGTTTTCACTGTTAGAACACGGCCCCGATAGTGTAAGGCTGTATTTACATGGGACCCTAAGGTTTCAGATATATTCCCATAAAACTCCAGGATCTATTTTATTGACTTCTTAGAGATTTAATCTAACTAACATCGTGTTCTGAACTCTACAGGCTTGAATTTTGAATATATATATGCCGGGTTTTCTAAAAACGACAAGTTTTTTCCGGAAATACAAATGTAATCGGTATCCTCTTCACTAAACAACTCTTTCTATGATGGCTTTCAGTGTTTGAACACGGCCCCACAGAGAGTATGTCTCTATTTACTTATTTTCCGAGCTTTGCAGATACCATCCGACACAAAACACGGTTCTATTATTTTGATTTCTAAAAGGTTCAGTCCAACTCACATAGTGTTCTAAGGTCTATAGATTGAATTTTAAACTGTTGTAACCAAGTTTCTTTTCAATATCTAACAGATTGAACAGGAATTATATATGGCAACCGTAATTCGTCATTTCAGACTTGTTTGAAAGTCAGTTTTCACTCTGGCACAAAGCCCAGTTACAGTAAGGCTGTATTTACATGGAAGCCTTGAGTTTCAGATATATGCCAATACAACTCCAGGAACTATTTTATTGACTTCTTAGAGATTTAATCTAACTAACATCGTGTTCTGAACTCTACAGGTTTTAATTTTGTAGATTTTTATGCCGGGTTTTTTTCCCGGAAATACAATTATAATTAGTATCCTCGTGACTAAACAGCTGTTTCTCTCACAGCTTTCAGTGTTTGAACACGGCACCCAGAGAGTAAGGTTCTACTTACTTGTTTTCGGAGCTTTTCAGAAACCTTCCTACACAAAAGAAGGTCCTATTATTTTGATTTCTTAAAGGTTCTGTCCAACTCACATTGTGGTCTAGGGTCTATAGATTGAAATTTAAAGTTTTTTAACCAAGTTTCTTTTAAATATCTAACAGATTTAACAAGAATTATAAATGGAAACCGTATATTCGTCATTTCTGAACTGTTGGAAAGTCAGTTTTCACTGTTAGAACACGGCCCCGTCCACAGTAAGGCTGTATTTCCATGGAAACCTAGCGTTTCAGATATATTCTCATACAATTCCATGATCTATTTTTTTGACTTCTTAGAGATTTAATCAAACTAACATCGTGTTCTGAACCCTACAGGCTCGTATTTTGAAGAATTTTATGTGGCGTTTTTTAAAAACGCCAAGTTTTTTCCCATAAATACAAATGTAATCAGTATCCTCGTGACTAGACAGCTGTTTCTATGACGGCTTTCAGTTTTGGATCATGGCCCCACAGAGAGTAAGGCTCTACTTACTTGTTTTCTCAGCTTTTCATATACCTTCCTACACAAAAGAGGGTCCTATTATTTTGATTTCTTAAAGGTTCTGACCAACTCACATTGTGTTCTAAGGTCTATCGAATCTATTTTAAAGGGTTGTAACCAGGTTTCTTTTAAATAACAGAATGAACAGGAATTACACATGGCAACCGTATATTCGTTATTTCAGAAGTGTTTGAAAGTCAGTTTTCACTGTTAGAACACGGCCCCGATAGTGTAAGGCTGTATTTACATGGGACCCTAAGGTTTCAGATATATTCCCATAAAACTCCAGGATCTATTTTATTGACTTCTTAGAGATTTAATCTAACTAACATCGTGTTCTGAACTCTACAGGCTTGAATTTTGAATATATATATGCCGGGTTTTCTAAAAACGACAAGTTTTTTCCGGAAATACAAATGTAATCGGTATCCTCTTCACTAAACAACTCTTTCTATGATGGCTTTCAGTGTTTGAACACGGCCCCACAGAGAGTATGTCTCTATTTACTTATTTTCCGAGCTTTGCAGATACCATCCGACACAAAACACGGTTCTATTATTTTGATTTCTAAAAGGTTCAGTCCAACTCACATAGTGTTCTAAGGTCTATAGATTGAATTTTAAACTGTTGTAACCAAGTTTCTTTTCAATATCTAACAGATTGAACAGGAATTATATATGGCAACCGTAATTCGTCATTTCAGACTTGTTTGAAAGTCAGTTTTCACTCTGGCACAAAGCCCAGTTACAGTAAGGCTGTATTTACATGGAAGCCTTGAGTTTCAGATATATGCCAATACAACTCCAGGAACTATTTTATTGACTTCTTAGAGATTTAATCTAACT
Source organism: Myotis yumanensis (assembly GCF_028538775.1). Classification (NCBI taxonomy): domain Eukaryota; kingdom Metazoa; phylum Chordata; class Mammalia; order Chiroptera; family Vespertilionidae; genus Myotis; species Myotis yumanensis. Next base: position 14,856 of record NW_027223949.1, read on the forward strand.
AACATCGTGTTCTGAACTCTACAGGTTTTAATTTTGTAGATTTTTATGCCGGGTTTTTTTCCCGGAAATACAATTATAATTAGTATCCTCGTGACTAAACAGCTGTTTCTCTCACAGCTTTCAGTGTTTGAACACGGCACCCAGAGAGTAAGGTTCTACTTACTTGTTTTCGGAGCTTTTCAGAAACCTTCCTACACAAAAGAAGGTCCTATTATTTTGATTTCTTAAAGGTTCTGTCCAACTCACATTGTGGTCTAGGGTCTATAGATTGAAATTTAAAGTTTTTTAACCAAGTTTCTTTTAAATATCTAACAGATTTAACAAGAATTATAAATGGAAACCGTATATTCGTCATTTCTGAACTGTTGGAAAGTCAGTTTTCACTGTTAGAACACGGCCCCGTCCACAGTAAGGCTGTATTTCCATGGAAACCTAGCGTTTCAGATATATTCTCATACAATTCCATGATCTATTTTTTTGACTTCTTAGAGATTTAATCAAACTAACATCGTGTTCTGAACTCTACAGGCTCGTATTTTGAAGAATTTTATGTGGCGTTTTTTAAAAACGCCAAGTTTTTTCCCATAAATACAAATGTAATCAGTATCCTCGTGACTAGACAGCTGTTTCTATGACGGCTTTCAGTTTTGGATCATGGCCCCACAGAGAGTAAGGCTCTAATTACTTGTTTTCTCAGCTTTTCATATACCTTCCTACACAAAAGAGGGTCCTATTATTTTGATTTCTTAAAGGTTCTGACCAACTCACATTGTGTTCTAAGGTCTATCGAATCTATTTTAAAGGGTTGTAACCAGGTTTCTTTTAAATAACAGAATGAACAGGAATTACACATGGCAACCGTATATTCGTTATTTCAGAAGTGTTTGAAAGTCAGTTTTCACTGTTAGAACACGGCCCCGATAGTGTAAGGCTGTATTTACATGGGACCCTAAGGTTTCAGATATATTCCCATAAAACTCCAGGATCTATTTTATTGACTTCTTAGAGATTTAATCTAACTAACATCGTGTTCTGAACTCTACAGGCTTGAATTTTGAATATATATATGCCGGGTTTTCTAAAAACGACAAGTTTTTTCCGGAAATACAAATGTAATCGGTATCCTCTTCACTAAACAACTCTTTCTATGATGGCTTTCAGTGTTTGAACACGGCCCCACAGAGAGTATGTCTCTATTTACTTATTTTCCGAGCTTTGCAGATACCATCCGACACAAAACACGGTTCTATTATTTTGATTTCTAAAAGGTTCAGTCCAACTCACATAGTGTTCTACGGTCTATAGATTGAATTTTAAACTGTTGTAACCAAGTTTCTTTTCAATATCTAACAGATTGAACAGGAATTATATATGGCAACCGTAATTCGTCATTTCAGACTTGTTTGAAAGTCAGTTTTCACTCTGGCACAAAGCCCAGTTACAGTAAGGCTGTATTTACATGGAAGCCTTGAGTTTCAGATATATGCCAATACAACTCCAGGAACTATTTTATTGACTTCTTAGAGATTTAATCTAACTAACATCGTGTTCTGAACTCTACAGGTTTTAATTTTGTAGATTTTTATGCCGGGTTTTTTTCCCGGAAATACAATTATAATTAGTATCCTCGTGACTAAACAGCTGTTTCTCTCACAGCTTTCAGTGTTTGAACACGGCACCCAGTGAGTAAGGTTCTACTTACTTGTTTTCGGAGCTTTTCAGAAACCTTCCTACACAAAAGAAGGTCCTATTATTTTGATTTCTTAAAGGTTCTGTCCAACTCACATTGTGGTCTAGGGTCTATAGATTGAAATTTAAAGTTTTTTAACCAAGTTTCTTTTAAATATCTAACAGATTTAACAAGAATTATAAATGGAAACCGTATATTCGTCATTTCTGAACTGTTGGAAAGTCAGTTTTCACTGTTAGAACACGGCCCCGTCCACAGTAAGGCTGTATTTCCATGGAAACCTAGCGTTTCAGATATATTCTCATACAATTCCATGATCTATTTTTTTGACTTCTTAGAGATTTAATCAAACTAACATCGTGTTCTGAACTCTACAGGCTCGTATTTTGAAGAATTTTATGTGGCGTTTTTTAAAAACGCCAAGTTTTTTCCCATAAATACAAATGTAATCAGTATCCTCGTGACTAGACAGCTGTTTCTATGACGGCTTTCAGTTTTGGATCATGGCCCCACAGAGAGTAAGGCTCTAATTACTTGTTTTCTCAGCTTTTCATATACCTTCCTACACAAAAGAGGGTCCTATTATTTTGATTTCTTAAAGGTTCTGACCAACTCACATTGTGTTCTAAGGTCTATCGAATCTATTTTAAAGGGTTGTAACCAGGTTTCTTTTAAATAACAGAATGAACAGGAATTACACATGGCAACCGTATATTCGTTATTTCAGAAGTGTTTGAAAGTCAGTTTTCACTGTTAGAACACGGCCCCGATAGTGTAAGGCTGTATTTACATGGGACCCTAAGGTTTCAGATATATTCCCATAAAACTCCAGGATCTATTTTATTGACTTCTTAGAGATTTAATCTAACTAACATCGTGTTCTGAACTCTACAGGCTTGAATTTTGAATATATATATGCCGGGTTTTCTAAAAACGACAAGTTTTTTCCGGAAATACAAATGTAATCGGTATCCTCTTCACTAAACAACTCTTTCTATGATGGCTTTCAGTGTTTGAACACGGCCCCACAGAGAGTATGTCTCTATTTACTTATTTTCCGAGCTTTGCAGATACCATCCGACACAAAACACGGTTCTATTATTTTGATTTCTAAAAGGTTCAGTCCAACTCACATAGTGTTCTAAGGTCTATAGATTGAATTTTAAACTGTTGTAACCAAGTTTCTTTTCAATATCTAACAGATTGAACAGGAATTATATATGGCAACCGTAATTCGTCATTTCAGACTTGTTTGAAAGTCAGTTTTCACTCTGGCACAAAGCCCAGTTACAGTAAGGCTGTATTTACATGGAAGCCTTGAGTTTCAGATATATGCCAATACAACTCCAGGAACTATTTTATTGACTTCTTAGAGATTTAATCTAACTAACATCGTGTTCTGAACTCTACAGGTTTTAATTTTGTAGATTTTTATGCCGGGTTTTTTTCCCGGAAATACAATTATAATTAGTATCCTCGTGACTAAACAGCTGTTTCTCTCACAGCTTTCAGTGTTTGAACACGGCACCCAGAGAGTAAGGTTCTACTTACTTGTTTTCGGAGCTTTTCAGAAACCTTCCTACACAAAAGAAGGTCCTATTATTTTGATTTCTTAAAGGTTCTGTCCAACTCACATTGTGGTCTAGGGTCTATAGATTGAAATTTAAAGTTTTTTAACCAAGTTTCTTTTAAATATCTAACAGATTTAACAAGAATTATAAATGGAAACCGTATATTCGTCATTTCTGAACTGTTGGAAAGTCAGTTTTCACTGTTAGAACACGGCCCCGTCCACAGTAAGGCTGTATTTCCATGGAAACCTAGCGTTTCAGATATATTCTCATACAATTCCATGATCTATTTTTTTGACTTCTTAGAGATTTAATCAAACTAACATCGTGTTCTGAACCCTACAGGCTCGTATTTTGAAGAATTTTATGTGGCGTTTTTTAAAAACGCCAAGTTTTTTCCCATAAATACAAATGTAATCAGTATCCTCGTGACTAGACAGCTGTTTCTATGACGGCTTTCAGTTTTGGATCATGGCCCCACAGAGAGTAAGGCTCTACTTACTTGTTTTCTCAGCTTTTCATATACCTTCCTACACAAAAGAGGGTCCTATTATTTTGATTTCTTAAAGGTTCTGACCAACTCACATTGTGTTCTAAGGTCTATCGAATCTATTTTAAAGGGTTGTAACCAGGTTTCTTTTAAATAACAGAATGAACAGGAATTACACATGGCAACCGTATATTCGTTATTTCAGAAGTGTTTGAAAGTCAGTTTTCACTGTTAGAACACGGCCCCGATAGTGTAAGGCTGTATTTACATGGGACCCTAAGGTTTCAGATATATTCCCATAAAACTCCAGGATCTATTTTATTGACTTCTTAGAGATTTAATCTAACTAACATCGTGTTCTGAACTCTACAGGCTTGAATTTTGAATATATATATGCCGGGTTTTCTAAAAACGACAAGTTTTTTCCGGAAATACAAATGTAATCGGTATCCTCTTCACTAAACAACTCTTTCTATGATGGCTTTCAGTGTTTGAACACGGCCCCACAGAGAGTATGTCTCTATTTACTTATTTTCCGAGCTTTGCAGATACCATCCGACACAAAACACGGTTCTATTATTTTGATTTCTAAAAGGTTCAGTCCAACTCACATAGTGTTCTAAGGTCTATAGATTGAATTTTAAACTGTTGTAACCAAGTTTCTTTTCAATATCTAACAGATTGAACAGGAATTATATATGGCAACCGTAATTCGTCATTTCAGACTTGTTTGAAAGTCAGTTTTCACTCTGGCACAAAGCCCAGTTACAGTAAGGCTGTATTTACATGGAAGCCTTGAGTTTCAGATATATGCCAATACAACTCCAGGAACTATTTTATTGACTTCTTAGAGATTTAATCTAACTAACATCGTGTTCTGAACTCTACAGGTTTTAATTTTGTAGATTTTTATGCCGGGTTTTTTTCCCGGAAATACAATTATAATTAGTATCCTCGTGACTAAACAGCTGTTTCTCTCACAGCTTTCAGTGTTTGAACACGGCACCCAGAGAGTAAGGTTCTACTTACTTGTTTTCGGAGCTTTTCAGAAACCTTCCTACACAAAAGAAGGTCCTATTATTTTGATTTCTTAAAGGTTCTGTCCAACTCACATTGTGGTCTAGGGTCTATAGATTGAAATTTAAAGTTTTTTAACCAAGTTTCTTTTAAATATCTAACAGATTTAACAAGAATTATAAATGGAAACCGTATATTCGTCATTTCTGAACTGTTGGAAAGTCAGTTTTCACTGTTAGAACACGGCCCCGTCCACAGTAAGGCTGTATTTCCATGGAAACCTAGCGTTTCAGATATATTCTCATACAATTCCATGATCTATTTTTTTGACTTCTTAGAGATTTAATCAAACTAACATCGTGTTCTGAACTCTACAGGCTCGTATTTTGAAGAATTTTATGTGGCGTTTTTTAAAAACGCCAAGTTTTTTCCCATAAATACAAATGTAATCAGTATCCTCGTGACTAGACAGCTGTTTCTATGACGGCTTTCAGTTTTGGATCATGGCCCCACAGAGAGTAAGGCTCTAATTACTTGTTTTCTCAGCTTTTCATATACCTTCCTACACAAAAGAGGGTCCTATTATTTTGATTTCTTAAAGGTTCTGACCAACTCACATTGTGTTCTAAGGTCTATCGAATCTATTTTAAAGGGTTGTAACCAGGTTTCTTTTAAATAACAGAATGAACAGGAATTACACATGGCAACCGTATATTCGTTATTTCAGAAGTGTTTGAAAGTCAGTTTTCACTGTTAGAACACGGCCCCGATAGTGTAAGGCTGTATTTACATGGGACCCTAAGGTTTCAGATATATTCCCATAAAACTCCAGGATCTATTTTATTGACTTCTTAGAGATTTAATCTAACTAACATCGTGTTCTGAACTCTACAGGCTTGAATTTTGAATATATATATGCCGGGTTTTCTAAAAACGACAAGTTTTTTCCGGAAATACAAATGTAATCGGTATCCTCTTCACTAAACAACTCTTTCTATGATGGCTTTCAGTGTTTGAACACGGCCCCACAGAGAGTATGTCTCTATTTACTTATTTTCCGAGCTTTGCAGATACCATCCGACACAAAACACGGTTCTATTATTTTGATTTCTAAAAGGTTCAGTCCAACTCACATAGTGTTCTACGGTCTATAGATTGAATTTTAAACTGTTGTAACCAAGTTTCTTTTCAATATCTAACAGATTGAACAGGAATTATATATGGCAACCGTAATTCGTCATTTCAGACTTGTTTGAAAGTCAGTTTTCACTCTGGCACAAAGCCCAGTTACAGTAAGGCTGTATTTACATGGAAGCCTTGAGTTTCAGATATATGCCAATACAACTCCAGGAACTATTTTATTGACTTCTTAGAGATTTAATCTAACTAACATCGTGTTCTGAACTCTACAGGTTTTAATTTTGTAGATTTTTATGCCGGGTTTTTTTCCCGGAAATACAATTATAATTAGTATCCTCGTGACTAAACAGCTGTTTCTCTCACAGCTTTCAGTGTTTGAACACGGCACCCAGTGAGTAAGGTTCTACTTACTTGTTTTCGGAGCTTTTCAGAAACCTTCCTACACAAAAGAAGGTCCTATTATTTTGATTTCTTAAAGGTTCTGTCCAACTCACATTGTGGTCTAGGGTCTATAGATTGAAATTTAAAGTTTTTTAACCAAGTTTCTTTTAAATATCTAACAGATTTAACAAGAATTATAAATGGAAACCGTATATTCGTCATTTCTGAACTGTTGGAAAGTCAGTTTTCACTGTTAGAACACGGCCCCGTCCACAGTAAGGCTGTATTTCCATGGAAACCTAGCGTTTCAGATATATTCTCATACAATTCCATGATCTATTTTTTTGACTTCTTAGAGATTTAATCAAACTAACATCGTGTTCTGAACTCTACAGGCTCGTATTTTGAAGAATTTTATGTGGCGTTTTTTAAAAACGCCAAGTTTTTTCCCATAAATACAAATGTAATCAGTATCCTCGTGACTAGACAGCTGTTTCTATGACGGCTTTCAGTTTTGGATCATGGCCCCACAGAGAGTAAGGCTCTAATTACTTGTTTTCTCAGCTTTTCATATACCTTCCTACACAAAAGAGGGTCCTATTATTTTGATTTCTTAAAGGTTCTGACCAACTCACATTGTGTTCTAAGGTCTATCGAATCTATTTTAAAGGGTTGTAACCAGGTTTCTTTTAAATAACAGAATGAACAGGAATTACACATGGCAACCGTATATTCGTTATTTCAGAAGTGTTTGAAAGTCAGTTTTCACTGTTAGAACACGGCCCCGATAGTGTAAGGCTGTATTTACATGGGACCCTAAGGTTTCAGATATATTCCCATAAAACTCCAGGATCTATTTTATTGACTTCTTAGAGATTTAATCTAACTAACATCGTGTTCTGAACTCTACAGGCTTGAATTTTGAATATATATATGCCGGGTTTTCTAAAAACGACAAGTTTTTTCCGGAAATACAAATGTAATCGGTATCCTCTTCACTAAACAACTCTTTCTATGATGGCTTTCAGTGTTTGAACACGGCCCCACAGAGAGTATGTCTCTATTTACTTATTTTCCGAGCTTTGCAGATACCATCCGACACAAAACACGGTTCTATTATTTTGATTTCTAAAAGGTTCAGTCCAACTCACATAGTGTTCTAAGGTCTATAGATTGAATTTTAAACTGTTGTAACCAAGTTTCTTTTCAATATCTAACAGATTGAACAGGAATTATATATGGCAACCGTAATTCGTCATTTCAGACTTGTTTGAAAGTCAGTTTTCACTCTGGCACAAAGCCCAGTTACAGTAAGGCTGTATTTACATGGAAGCCTTGAGTTTCAGATATATGCCAATACAACTCCAGGAACTATTTTATTGACTTCTTAGAGATTTAATCTAACTAACATCGTGTTCTGAACTCTACAGGTTTTAATTTTGTAGATTTTTATGCCGGGTTTTTTTCCCGGAAATACAATTATAATTAGTATCCTCGTGACTAAACAGCTGTTTCTCTCACAGCTTTCAGTGTTTGAACACGGCACCCAGAGAGTAAGGTTCTACTTACTTGTTTTCGGAGCTTTTCAGAAACCTTCCTACACAAAAGAAGGTCCTATTATTTTGATTTCTTAAAGGTTCTGTCCAACTCACATTGTGGTCTAAGGTCTATAGATGGAAATTTAAAGTTTTTTAACCAAGTTTCTTTTAAATATCTAACAGATTTAACAAGAATTATAAATGGAAACCGTATATTCGTCATTTCTGAACTGTTGGAAAGTCAGTTTTCACTGTTAGAACACGGCCCCGTCCACAGTAAGGCTGTATTTCCATGGAAACCTAGCGTTTCAGATATATTCTCATACAATTCCATGATCTATTTTTTTGACTTCTTAGAGATTCAATCAAACTAACATCGTGTTCTGAACTCTACAGGCTCGTATTTTGAAGAATTTTATGTGGCGTTTTTTAAAAACGCCAAGTTTTTTCCCATAAATACAAATGTAATCAGTATCCTCGTGACTAAACAGCTGTTTCTATGACGGCTTTCAGTTTTGGATCAGGGCCCCACAGAGAGTAAGGCTCTACTTACTTGTTTTCTCAGCTTTTCATATACCTTCCTACACAAAAGAGGGTCCTATTATTTTGATTTCTTAAAGGTTCTGACCAACTCACATTGTGTTCTAAGGTCTATCGAATCTATTTTAAAGGGTTGTAACCAGGTTTCTTTTAAATAACAGAATGAACAGGAATTACACATGGCAACCGTATATTCGTTATTTCAGAAGTGTTTGAAAGTCAGTTTTCACTGTTAGAACACGGCCCCGATAGTGTAAGGCTGTATTTACATGGGACCCTAAGGTTTCAGATATATTCCCATAAAACTCCAGGATCTATTTTATTGACTTCTTAGAGATTTAATCTAACTAACATCGTGTTCTGAACTCTACAGGCTTGAATTTTGAATATATATATGCCGGGTTTTCTAAAAACGACAAGTTTTTTCCGGAAATACAAATGTAATCGGTATCCTCTTCACTAAACAACTCTTTCTATGATGGCTTTCAGTGTTTGAACACGGCCCCACAGAGAGTATGTCTCTATTTACTTATTTTCCGAGCTTTGCAGATACCATCCGACACAAAACACGGTTCTATTATTTTGATTTCTAAAAGGTTCAGTCCAACTCACATAGTGTTCTAAGGTCTATAGATTGAATTTTAAACTGTTGTAACCAAGTTTCTTTTCAATATCTAACAGATTGAACAGGAATTATATATGGCAACCGTAATTCGTCATTTCAGACTTGTTTGAAAGTCAGTTTTCACTCTGGCACAAAGCCCAGTTACAGTAAGGCTGTATTTACATGGAAGCCTTGAGTTTCAGATATATGCCAATACAACTCCAGGAACTATTTTATTGACTTCTTAGAGATTTAATCTAACTAACATCGTGTTCTGAACTCTACAGGTTTTAATTTTGTAGATTTTTATGCCGGGTTTTTTTCCCGGAAATACAATTATAATTAGTATCCTCGTGACTAAACAGCTGTTTCTCTCACAGCTTTCAGTGTTTGAACACGGCACCCAGAGAGTAAGGTTCTACTTACTTGTTTTCGGAGCTTTTCAGAAACCTTCCTACACAAAAGAAGGTCCTATTATTTTGATTTCTTAAAGGTTCTGTCCAACTCACATTGTGGTCTAGGGTCTATAGATTGAAATTTAAAGTTTTTTAACCAAGTTTCTTTTAAATATCTAACAGATTTAACAAGAATTATAAATGGAAACCGTATATTCGTCATTTCTGAACTGTTGGAAAGTCAGTTTTCACTGTTAGAACACAGCCCCGTCCACAGTAAGGCTGTATTTCCATGGAAACCTAGCGTTTCAGATATATTCTCATACAATTCCATGATCTATTTTTTTGACTTCTTAGAGATTTAATCAAACTAACATCGTGTTCTGAACTCTACAGGCTCGTATTTTGAAGAATTTTATGTGGCGTTTTTTAAAAACGCCAAGTTTTTTCCCATAAATACAAATGTAATCAGTATCCTCGTGACTAGACAGCTGTTTCTATGACGGCTTTCAGTTTTGGATCATGGCCCCACAGAGAGTAAGGCTCTACTTACTTGTTTTCTCAGCTTTTCATATACCTTCCTACACAAAAGAGGGTCCTATTATTTTGATTTCTTAAAGGTTCTGACCAACTCACATTGTGTTCTAAGGTCTATCGAATCTATTTTAAAGGGTTGTAACCAGGTTTCTTTTAAATAACAGAATGAACAGGAATTATACATGGCAACCGTATATTCGTTATTCAGAAGTGTTTGAAAGTCAGTTTTCACTGTTAGAACACGGCCCCGATAGTGTAAGGCTGTATTTACATGGGACCCTAAGGTTTCAGATATATTCCCATAAAACTCCAGGATCTATTTTATTGACTTCTTAGAGATTGAATCTAACTAACATCGTGTTCTGAACTCTACAGGCTAGAATTTTGAATATATATATGCCGGGTTTTCTAAAAACGACAAGTTTTTTCCGGAAATACAATTGTAATCGGTATCCTCTTCACTAAACAACTCTTTCTATGACGGCGTTCAGTGTTTGAACACGGCCCCACAGAGAGTATGTCTCTATTGACTTATTTTCCGAGCTTTTCAGATACCATCCAACACAAAAGAAGGTTCTATTATTTTGATTTCTAAAAGGTCAGTCCAACTCACATAGTGTTCTAAGGTCTATAGATTGAATTTTAAACTGTTGTAACCAAGTTTCTTTTCAATATCTAACAGATTGAACAGGAATTATATATGGCAACCGTAATTCGTCATTTCAGACTTGTTTGAAAGTCAGTTTTCACTCTAGCACAAAGCCCAGTTACAGTAAGGCTGTATTTACATGGAAGCCTTGAGTTTCAGATATATGCCAATACAACTCCAGGATCTATTTTATTGACTTCTTAGAGATTTAATCTAACTAACATCGTGTTCTGAACTCTACAGGATTTAATTATGTAGATTTTTATGCCGGGTTTTTTTTCCCGGAAATACAATTATAATTAGTATCCTCGTGACTAAACAGCTGTTTCCCTCACAGCTTTCAGTGTTTGAACACGGCACCCAGAGAGTAAGGTTCTACTTACTTGATTTCGGAGCTTTTCAGATACCTTCCTACACAAAAGAAGGTCCTATTATTTTGATTTCTTAAAGGTTCTGTCCAACTCACATTGTGGTCTAAGGTCTATAGATTGAAATTTAAAGTTTTTTAACCAAGTTTCTTTTAAATATCTAACAGATTTAACAAGAATTATAAATGTAAACCGTATATTCGTCATTTCTGAACTGTTGGAAAGTCAGTTTTCACTGTTAGAACACGGCCCCGTCCACAGTAAGGCTGTATTTCCATGGAAACCTAGCGTTTCAGATATATACTCATACAATTCCATGACCTATTTTTTTGACTTCTTAGAGATTTAATCTAACTAAGATCGTGGTTTGAACTCTACAGGCTCGTATTTTGAAGAATTTTATGTGGCGTTTTTTAAAAACGCCAAGTTTTTTCCCATAAATACAAATGTAATCAGTATCCTCGTGACTAAACAGCTGTTTCTATGACGGCTTTAAGTTTTGGATCATGGCCCCACAGAGAGTAAGGCTCTACTTACTTGTTTTCTCAGCTTTTCAGATACATTACTACACAAAAGAAGGCCCTATTATTTTGATTTCTTAAAGGTTCTGTCCCACTCACATTGTGTTCTAAGGTCTACAGAATGTATTTTAAAGGGTTGTAACCAGGATTCTTTTAAATAACAGAATGAACAGAAATTATATATGGCAACCGTATATTCGTTATTTCAGAAGTGTTTGAAAGTCAGTTTTCACTGTTAGAACACGGCCCCGATAGTGTAAGGCTGTATTTACATGGGACCCTAACATTTCAGATATATTCCCATACAACTCCAGGATCTATTTTATTGACTTCTTAGAGATTTAATCTAACTAACATCGCGTTCTGAACTCTACAGGCTTGAATTTTGAATATATATATGCCGGGTTTTCTAAAAACGACAAGTTTTTTCCGGAAATACAAATGTAATCGGTATCCTCTTGACTAAACAACTGTTTCTATGACGGCTCTCAGTGTTTGAACACGGCCCCACAGAGAGTATGTCTCTATTGACTTATTTTCCGAGCTTTTCAGATACCATCCTACACAAAACAAGGTTCTATTATTTTGATTTCTAAAAGGTCAGTCCAACTCACATAGTGTTCTAAGGTCTATAGATTGAATTTTAAACTGTTGTAACCAAGTTTCTTTTCAATATCTAACAGATTGAACAGGAATTATATATGGCAACCGTAAATTCGTCATTTCCCACTTGTTTGAGAGTCAGTTTTCACTCTAGCACAAAGCCAAGTTACAGTAAGGCTGTATTTAGATGGAAGCCTAGTGTTTCAGATATATGCCCATACAACTCCAGGATCTATTTTATTGACTTCTTAGAGATTTAATCTAACTAACATCGTGTTCTGAACTCTACAGGTTTTAATTTTGAAGATTTTTATGCCGGGTTTTTTCCCGGAAATACAATTATAATTAGTATCCTCCTGACTAAACAGCTGTTTCTCTGACAGCTTTCAGTGTTTGAACACGGCACCCAGAGAGTAACGTTCTACTTACTTGTTTTCGGAGCTGTTCAGATACCTTCCTACACAAAAGATGGTCCTATTATTTTGATTTCTTAAAGGTTCTGTCCAACTCACATTGTGGTCTAAGGTCTATAGATTGAAATTTAAAGTTTTCTAACCAAGTTTCTTTTAAATATCTAACAGATTTAACAAGGATTATAAATGGAAACCGTATATTCGTCATTTCTGAACTGTTTGAAAGTCAGTTTTCACTGTTAGAACACAGCCCCGTCCACAGTAAGGCTGTATTTCCATGGAAACCTAGCGTTTCACATATATTCTCATACAATTCCATGACCTATTTTTTTGACTTCTTAGAGATTTAATCTAACTAAGATCGTGTTCTGAACTCTACAGGCTCGTATTTTGAAGAATTTTATGTGGCGTTTTTGAAAAACGACAAGTTTTTTCCCATAAATACAAATGTAATCAGTATCCTCGTGACTAAACAGCTGTTTCTATGACGGCTTTCAGTTTTGGATCATGGCCCCACAGAGAGTAAGGCTCTACTTACTTGTTTTCTCAGCTTTTCAGATACCTTACTACACAAAAGAAGGTCCTATTATTTTGATTTCTTAAAGGTTCTGTCCAACTCACATTGTGGTCTAAGGTCTATAGATTGAAATTTAAAGTTTTCTAACCAAGTTTCTTTTAAATATCTAACAGATTTAACAAGGATTATAAATGGAAACCGTATATTCGTCATTTCTGAACTGTTTGAAAGTCAGTTTTCACTGTTAGAACACAGCCCCGTCCACAGTAAGGCTGTATTTCCATGGAAACCTAGCGTTTCAGATATATACTCATACAATTCCATGACCTATTTTTTTGACTTCTTAGAGATTTAATCTAACTAAGATCGTGGTCTGAACTCTACAGGCTCGTATTTTGAAAAATTTTATGTGGCGTTTTTTAAAAACGCCAAGTTTTTTCCCATAAATACATATGTAATCAGTATCCTCGTGACTAAACAGCTGTTTCTATGATGGCTTTCAGTTTTGGATCATGGCCCCACAGAGAGTAAGGCTCTACTTACTTGTTTTCTCAGCTTTTCAGATACCTTACTACACAAAAGAAGGTCCTATTATTTTGATTTCTTAAAGGTTCTGTCCAACTCACATTGTGTTCTAAGGTCTATCGAATCTATTTTAAAGGGTTGTAACCAGGTTATTTTCAATAACAGAATGAACAGGAATTATATATGGCAACCGTATATTCGTTATTTCAGAAGTGTTTGAAAGTCAGTTTTCACTGTTAGAACAGGGCCCTGATAGTGTAAGGCTGTATTTACATGGGACCCTAACATTTCAGATATATTCCCATACAACTCCAGGATCTATTTTATTGACTTCTTAGAGATTTAATCTAACTAACATCGCGTTCTGAACTCTACAGGCTTGAATTTTGAATATATATATGCCGGGTTTTCTAAAAACGACAAGTTTTTTCCGGAAATACAAATGTAATCGGTATCCTCTTGACTAAACAACTGTTTCTATGACGGCTTTCAGTGTTTGAACACGGCCCCACAGAGAGTATGTCTCTATTGACTTATTTTCCGAGCTTTTCAGATACCATCCTACACAAAACAAGGTTCTATTATTTTGATTTCTAAAAGGTCAGTCCAACTCACATAGTGTTCTAAGGTCTATAGATTGAATTTTAAACTGTTGTAACCAAGTTTCTTTTCAATATCTAACAGATTGAACAGGAATTATATATGGCAACCGTAAATTCGTCATTTCCCACTTGTTTGAGAGTCAGTTTTCACTCTAGCACAAAGCCAAGTTACAGTAAGGCTGTATTTAGATGGAAGCCTAGTGTTTCAGATATATGCCCATACAACTCCAGGATCTATTTTATTGACTTCTTAGAGATTTAATATAACTAACATCGTGGTCTGAACTCTACAGGTTTTAATTTTGAAGATTTTTATGCCGGGTTTTTTCCCGGAAATACAATTATAATTAGTATCCTCCTGACTAAACAGCTGTTTCTCTGACAGCTTTCAGTGTTTGAACACGGCACCCAGAGAGTAACGTTCTACTTACTTGTTTTCGGAGCTGTTCAGATACCTTCCTACACAAAAGATGGTCCTATTATTTTGATTTCTTAAAGGTTCTGTCCAACTCACATTGTGGTCTAAGGTCTATAGATTGAAATTTAAAGTTTTCTAACCAAGTTTCTTTTAAATATCTAACAGATTTAACAAGGATTATAAATGGAAACCGTATATTCGTCATTTCTGAACTGTTTGAAAGTCAGTTTTCACTGTTAGAACACAGCCCCGTCCACAGTAAGGCTGTATTTCCATGGAAACCTAGCGTTTCACATATATTCTCATACAATTCCATGACCTATTTTTTTGACTTCTTAGAGATTTAATCTAACTAAGATCGTGTTCTGAACTCTACAGGCTCGTATTTTGAAGAATTTTATGTGGCGTTTTTGAAAAACGCCAAGTTTTTTCCCATAAATACAAATGTAATCAGTATCCTCGTGACTAAACAGCTGTTTCTATGACGGCTTTCAGTTTTGGATCATGGCCCCACAGAGAGTAAGGCTCTACTTACTTGTTTTCTCAGCTTTTCAGATACCTTACTACACAAAAGAAGGTCCTATTATTTTGATTTCTTAAAGGTTCTGTCCAACTCACATTGTGTTCTAAGGTCTATCGAATCTATTTTAAAGGGTTGTAACCAGGTTTCTTTTCAATAACAGAATGAACAGGAATTATATATGGCAACCGTATATCCGTTATTTCAGAAGTGTTTGAAAGTCACTTTTCACTGTTAGAACACGGCCTCGATAGTGTAAGGCTGTATTTACATGGGACCCTAACGTTTCAGATATATTCCCATACATCTCCAGGATCTATTTTATTGACTTCTTAGAGATTTAATCTAACTAACATCGCGTTCTGAACTCTACAGGCTTGAATTTTGAATATATATATGCTGGGTTTTCTAAAAACGACAAGTTTTTTCCGGAAATACAAATGTAATCGGTATCCTCTTGACTAAACAACTGTTTCTATGACGGCTTTCAGTGATTGAACACGGCCCCACAGAGAGTATGTCTCTATTTACTTATTTTCCGAGCTTTTCAGATACCATCCTACACAAAACAAGGTTCTATTATTTTGATTTCTAAAAGGTCAGTCCAACTCACATAGTGTTCTAAGGTCTATAGATTGAATTTTAAACTGTTGTAACCAAGTTTCTTTTCAATATCTAACAGATTGAACAGGAATTATATATGGCAACCGTAAATTCGTCATTTCCCACTTGTTTGAGAGTCAGTTTTCACTCTAGCACAAAGCCAAGTTACAGTAAGGCTGTATTTAGATGGAAGCCTAGTGTTTCAGATATATGCCCATACAACTCCAGGATCTATTTTATTGACTTCTTAGAGATTTAATCTAACTAACATCGTGTTCTGAACTCTACAGGTTTTAATTTTGAAGATTTTTATGCCGGGTTTTTTCCCGGAAATACAATTATAATTAGTATCCTCCTGACTAAACAGCTGTTTCTCTGACAGCTTTCAGTGTTTGAACACGGCACCCAGAGAGGAACGTTCTACTTACTTGTTTTCGGAGCTGTTCAGATACCTTCCTACACAAAAGATGGTCCTATTATTTTGATTTCTTAAAGGTTCTGTCCAACTCACATTGTGGTCTAAGGTCTATAGATTGAAATTTAAAGTTTTCTAACCAAGTTTCTTTTAAATATCTAACAGATTTAACAACGATTATTAATGGAAACCGTATATTCGTCATTTCTGAACTGTTTGAAAGTCAGTTTTCACTGTTAGAACACAGCCCCGTCCACAGTAAGGCTGTATTTCCATGGAAACCTAGCGTTTCAGATATATTCTCATACAATTCCATGACCTATTTTTTTGACTTCTTAGAGATTTAATCTAACTAACATCGTGTTCTGAACTCTACAGGCTCGTATTTTGAAGAATTTTATGTGTCGTTTTTTAAAAACGCCAAGTTTTTTCCCATAAATACAAATGTAATCAGTATCCTCGTGACTAAACAGCTGTTTCTATGACGGCTTTCAGTTTTGGATCATGGCCCCACAGAGAGTAAGGCTCTACTTACTTGTTTTCTCAGCTTTTCAGATACCTTACTACACAAAAGAAGATCCTATTATTTTGATTTCTTAAAGGTTCTGTCCAACTCACATTGTGTTCTAAGGTCTATCGAATCTATTTTAAAGGGTTGTAACCAGGTTTCTTTTCAATAACAGAATGAACAGGAATTATATATGGCAACCGTATATCCGTTATTTCAGAAGTGTTTGAAAGTCACTTTTCACTGTTAGAACACGGCCTCGATAGTGTAAGGCTGTATTTACATGGGACCCTAACGTTTCAGATATATTCCCATACAACTCCAGAATCTATTTTTTTGACTTCTTAGAGATTTAATCTAACTAACATCGCGTTCTGAACTCTACAGGCTTGAATTTTGAATATATATATGCTGGGTTTTCTAAAAACGACAAGTTTTTTCCGGAAATACAAATGTAATCGGTATCCTCTTGACTAAACAACTGTTTCTATGACGGCTTTAAGTGATTGAACACGGCCCCACAGAGAGTATGTCTCTATTTACTTATTTTCCGAGCTTTTCAGATACCATCCTACACAAAACAAGGTTCTATTATTTTGATTTCTAAAAGGTCAGTCCAACTCACATAGTGTTCTAAGGTCTATAGATTGAATTTTAAACTGTTGTATCCAAGTTTCTTTTCAATATCTAACAGATTGAACAGGAATTATATATGGCAACCGTAAATTCGTCATTTCCCACTTGTTTGAAAGTCAGTTTTCACTCTAGCACAAAGCCAAGTTACAGTAAGGCTGTATTTAGATGGAAGCCCAGTGTTTCAGATATATGCCCATACAACTCCAGGATCTATTTTATTGACTTCTTAGAGATTTAATCTAACTAACATCCTTTTCTGAACTCTACAGGTTTTAATTTTGAAGATTTTTATGCCGGGTTTTTTCCCGGAAATACAATTATAATTAGTATCCTCCTGACTAAACAGCTGTTTCTCTGACAGCTTTCAGTGTTTGAACACGGCACCCAGAGCGTAACGTTCTACTTACTTGTTTTCGGAGCTGCTCAAATACCTTCCTACACAAAAGAAGGTCCTATTATTTTGATTTCTTAAAGGTTCTGTCCAACTCACATTGTGGTCTAAGGTCTATAGATTGAAATTTAAAGTTTTCTAACCAAGTTTCTTTTAAATATCTAATAGATTTAACAAGAATTATAAATGGAAACCGTATATTCGTCATTTCTGAACTGTTTGAAAGTCAGTTTTCACTGTTAGAACACAGCCCCGTCCACAGTAAGGCTGTATTTCCATGGAAACCTAGCGTTTCAGATATATACTCATACAATTCCATGACCTATTTTTTTGACTTCTTAGAGATTCAATCTAACTAAGATTGTGGTCTGAACTCTACAGGCTCGTATTTTGAAGAATTTTATGTGGCGTTTTTTAAAAACGCCAAGTTTTTTCCCATAAATACAAATGTAATCAGTATCCTCGTGACTAAACAGCTGTTTCTATGATGGCTTTCAGTTTTGGATCATGGCCCCACAGAGAGTAAGGCTCTACTTACTTGTTTTCTCAGCTTTTCAGATACCTTACTACACAAAAGAAGGTCCTATTATTTTGATTTCTTAAAGGTTCTGTCCAACTCACATTGTGTTCTAAGGTCTATCGAATCTATTTTAAAGGGTTGTAACCAGGTTTCTTTTCAATAACAGAATGAACAGGAATTATATATGGCAACCGTATATTCGTTATTTCAGAAGTGTTTGAAAGTCAGTTTTCACTGTTAGAACACGGCCCCGATAGTGTAAGGCTGTATTTACATGGGACCCTAACATTTCAGATATATTCCCATACAACTCCAGGATCTATTTTATTGACTTTTTAGAGATTTAATCTAACTAACATCGCGTTCTGAACTCTACAGGCTTGAATATCGAATATATATAAGCCGGGTTTTCTAAAAACGACAAGTTTTTTCCGGAAATACAAATGTAATCGGTATCCTCTTGACTAAACAACTGTTTCTATGACGGCTTTCAGTGTTTGAACACGGCCCCACAGAGAGTATGTCTCTATTGACTTATTTTCCGAGCTTTTCAGATACCATCCTACACAAAACAAGGTTCTATTATTTTGATTTCTAAAAGGTCAGTCCAACTCACATAGTGTTCTAAGGTCTATAGATTGAATTTTAAACTGTTGTAACCAAGTTTCTTTTCAATATCTAACAGATTGAACAGGAATTATATATGGCAACCGTAAATTCGTCATTTCCCACTTGTTTGAGAGTCAGTTTTCACTCTAGCACAAAGCCAAGTTACAGTAAGGCTGTATTTAGATGGAAGCCTACTGTTTCAGATATATGCCCATACAACTCCAGGATCTATTTTATTGACTTCTTAGAGATTTAATCTAACTAACATCGTGTTCTGAACTCTACAGGTTTTAATTTTGAAGATTTTTATGCCGGGTTTTTTCCCGGAAATACAATTATAATTAGTATCCTCTTGACTAAACAGCTGTTTCTCTGACAGCTTTCAGTGTTTGAACACGGCACCCAGAGAGTAACGTTCTACTTACTTGTTTTCGGAGCTGTTCAGATACCTTCCTACACAAAAGATGGTCCTATTATTTTGATTTCTTAAAGGTTCTGTCCAACTCACATTGTGGTCTAAGGTCTATAGATTGAAATTTAAAGTTTTCTAACCAAGTTTCTTTTAAATATCTAACAGATTTAACAAGGATTATAAATGGAAACCGTATATTCGTCATTTCTGAACTGTTTGAAAGTCAGTTTTCACTGTTAGAACACAGCCCCATCCACAGTAAGGGTGTATTTCCATGGAAACCTAGCGTTTCAGATATATTCTCATACAATTCCATGACCTATTTTTTTGACTTCTTAGAGATTTAATCTAACTAAGATCGTGTTCTGAACTCTACAGGCTCGTATTTTGAAGAATTTCATGTGGCGTTTTTTATAAACGCCAAGTTTTTTCCCATAAATACAAATGTAATCAGTATCGTCGTGACTAAACAGCTGTTTCTATGACGGCTTTCAGTTTTGGAT
>NW_027223950.1:0-34425 GCF_028538775.1 Myotis yumanensis
TAAGGGGTAGGAAAACTTTCTTGACTGCTTTTAGCTCTGGTTGATTCTGACTCAGTCCACTGGCATGCATGATTCAACAATTTTTGTCAGACATGAATTCCAGCCCAGTGCCCTCCATTGGGCATGTTCTCATTCCTCAGCCTGACAGCAGAACTGGTCTCCTAGCAACAGTGAGAATTTTCTCTGCCTACTCATCTGTAGCAACTGGCTTTTTCAGGGTTGTCTTTCTCTTATCTTCTGTCCAGACAAACCCATGTTGTCTAGCACAGAAAACATTGACTGTCACTCACCTAGTGTGTGGATCAGTAAGTAGGCACTCTCCCATTGCAGGTCACCTCTGATGACCTCATCATGTGAAAGGGGGATGATAAATATTCTGCTCACAGTGTTCTTGTAAGGCACAAAAGAAATAGGCTGACAGGCGTGGTTCAGTGGTTGAGCATCGACCTATGAACCAAGGGGGGGTCACAGTTCAATTCCTGGTCAGGTCACATGCCTTGATTTAGGGCTCAATCCCCAATGTGCAACAGTGGTTGGAGGTGTGGGCCTTGGTGCCCAAATGCCCACCATGATCCTGTTGTACCTTAGTCATGCACTAGCTACATGACCATGAACATGAACTTAACCTCTCTGTGTCTCAATAATCCACATTTGTAAAGTAAGGACATAATATTGTCTACAACAAAGAAGTATTGTGAGAACTGAGTTAATGCATATAAGCACAAATGAACAACAAATAACTTTAATTTTTATTTTTAAAATAATACAATTTGGCAGCATCCCTTTGGATATATATCCACAGCATATAACACCTTATTTCCTTAATAACTGATCTTCTTGAGATTGAGAGCCCACTACATCCCCAAAACACAGAAAGACTGCCCAGTTTGCATCATGCTTTCCACCTTCTTAACTGAGCCTCCACCAACACCATACATGGGTTTAAGAACTGGTCTACAAAAATGAATAAGACACTGAACCTCCTCTTTCTTAATCCACTGACTTCAGGTAGTATGTTTTAATGTTAAAAAGCCTTGGCTTTAAAGCAGGTAAATCTGAATTGAAAATACTTTCTATCATTTACTAGCAACATGGCCTAGTGCCCAGTTTTCTCATCTACAGTGGGGAAGGAGGATAGTAATAGCAATTTCAGGGATTTACGGCAGGCCATTCATTTAAATTATATATGAAAAGTACTTAGGATATTGCTTAAACTATAAAAATATTAAATAAATAACTTCACTGTTATTATAATGCAGTCAAGAAAGGCAGATTATACATTACATTTATAGTTAAGGCAGAAAAAATGAATAGTAAGAGAATTCACAGGCAATGATGAGTTTGGAAAGTGGCTGTGCAATCTGTCAGTTAAGAGGGTGGTGCTGAAGCCTGATGGGCAAAAAGAAGGGTATAGATCAAACCACAGATCCATAATTGAGCATGGAAAATTCAAGTGAGGCCAATCCTATTTTGATTAGAGCTACAGAATAAGACTTGGGCATAAGCAGCAAGCAATGAGGCTGCAATGTAAACAAGGCTACGTTTGTGTGAAGGACCTGGGTGTCATGGTTAAGAGTTTTAATTTTTACCTCATTGTCCTCAGATGATGTTTTTGACAAACCTGGAAAATAATAAGTGAAATTTGATCAATTTTTCTACCCCCACTATAAATGGTCTCTACAAAACTTGAAGGGAAAATCATTAAAAACAAAACAAAACACTTATCCAGAACATGTCTGTGCTGAGAAATAAGGGAGCATGAAATGAAAATAATGGCCTTCCCCTCTGTTGGATTTACATACACCTTCTAGAACCTCTTAATTAAAAAAAAAAAGCAACATGCTGATGTTTCATTCCTACACAGATAATAATTTACTTCAAAAGAAGTTCAGGGTTTAAATTACAGTGACATTTACACCCAATTACACAAATGCTTACAAGTCAATCTAAGCAAACAACGGGATATCTGTGCCTCAGTTTCTTGAGTTTCCTCCATAACAGGAAAAGCATATACGTTCCTGTCTTTTTCATAGAGCTATGGAAATTATCAAATAGTCTAATAAATATAAATCAAACTGTAAACTATAAAGCATTTATATGTGTGTGACATCTCTTATTATTATTTTAAGTTCATGTATGTAAATCACTTTGACACATGAAAGACTAGAAATAAATAGAGACTATTGTAAGTATTGTACATTCAAATAAAAGTCTAAGATTTTATTATCTGATTTTTCTTACTTTGGATTATAACAATATGTAAAAACATAGCTTCATATTACCACTGACCCCACAATAAATGGCTTCCTATATTTAGTTGTATGTTACATGTTTAAAAACCTGACATTGAACATAAATGGAAAGAGAAAAAATGATTTGAAAAAGAAAAAAGGGCCTTCAAATTTTTTCAGGGGAATGACTCTGATTCCTAAGGTGAAGTACCATCCAGTTTAACTTTTCTCTTCAGTCCTGAGAGAACCAAGGACTTTGGAATCCCATCATTCTAGTCTAGAGGAGAGGCACTCAGGTACACCCACTAGCACTGTTTCTCTGCCTGCCCTGGGTATTACCACACTGCACTGCATTATGTTTACTCTAAACCAACTCTACATTAGAATTTAAACAAATTATAATATGAACTGCAAAAAAATCAAAGTGATCCAGAGTCAATGATAGGACCAGGATGATAGGAAAGACAATATTATAATACCTGGCTACTCATCCTAATAAAATGTTAATTCATGGGGTACAATATGTTCTGAATTGCTAAAGGGTTTGAGACATGAGACAAAGCATTCAGCTTGAAGAGGCTATACAAACTCATGTCTCAAACATTGACAGTGTTGTGGGACAAACCTGGATGCAAGTCCTGAAATTACCTTCTCCTGATCATATGAATATGCAAAAGGTAGTTTTGGTTTCCTCATCTATAAAAAGAGAATAGCCCCAGCCAGTTTGGCGCCCTTGCTGGTTTGCTCAGTGAATAGAGCGTTGGCCCCAGACTGAAGGGTCCCAGATTTGATTTCAGTCAAAGGGCACTTACCTAGGTTGCAGGCTTGATCCCCAACCCAGAACCTCTTGTGGGAGGCAACCAATCAATATGTCTTTCACATCAATCTTTCTCTCTGTGTGTCTAGCCCCTCCCTTCCACTTTCTCTAAAAATCAATGGAAAAATAGCCTTAGAATTCTTATGAGGAATAAATGAGTTTATGAAGCATATGGCCTTAGCAGGGTGTTCTGCATAGAATAAATGCTCAAGAAGGAATAATTACCACTACTAATATAAATAGTAAGTGGACAGGGAGAATCCCTCTCAGGAAGAGATTATCCATACACATTTTTTAAAACAAAAATTGAAATTTTATTGTTTCTCTGTGTATGGGATTCATGCATTATATCGCATAATGCATGAATCCCATAATGCAGAGAATCATGGAATGTGCATGTATTCACCTAAAGTCATCAAAACCAAGAAACTAACCAAGGTGTCTGGGTCTTTCCCTTATTATAAAATTGATTTTCCTAAAATCTTGAAAGCCCAATTATAAAAAGAATTCACAATCTTCCTTCTTCAAGCTAATTGATCCAAGATCACATTTGGGCTGAGAAATGAAAAACATCTTAGGTATTTTAAGGTACAGACAGGGAAAGGGACGCTCACAGGGAAGGGCAAACAAACAGCAGGAAACACTAAAGTCATGAGAAGTGTTGGGGAGGAGGTGTGCC
The DNA here is from genome assembly GCF_028538775.1 of Myotis yumanensis. Lineage (NCBI taxonomy): Eukaryota > Metazoa > Chordata > Mammalia > Chiroptera > Vespertilionidae > Myotis > Myotis yumanensis. The sequence goes on from NW_027223950.1 coordinate 3,728, forward strand.
TCACCCACATCAAAGGAGCAAAACCCATCCCTTTCTATTTGGGGTGAGGAGAGGACTCGACCCCCTGGGGTGTTCTTTTCCACTAAAAACTACAGTCTGCATAAATCCCCTGGAGACTGGAAAAAAAATCTGCATGTGCAAAAAGGATCAAACCATTTTCAAAGGATTTTTAAATGGTAATCTTTTAAAGAGAAAATGAGGGGGTAGAAATTACATCTGTCATCAAAGAATCCTCCCTTCTAAAAATGTGTAATTGCAGCAAGGCCTGCCCCATCCAGGCATAAAAGCAGCTCTAAATAAAAGTCCTCTCTAAAATTAACTGAGTATAAAAATTCCCCAGGGACCCATAGAAGTCCACTCCATTTTCAAATCATGTACTGTTTCGCCTTCCAGAAACACTTCGGATTAACATCAAACCTTTTTACCCCTTTGCCAATTGCACCCAAGAGCAATGTTGGGCTCCATATAAGAGAATCTTGTTTTGTGACTCCCACTGGGCCTGTAATATGTTCAGACAAAGTAACTAACTAGCTTGTTTAAAAAGTGAACAAATAACCACAAACTTGGCCAGATTTTTAAAATGAGAATTTGAATGTTTTCATTAGAGTAACAAGTAATAGGTTAAGAGCCAATGCCATGTGCTCTGTGCTCACTATTTTGGGGGGAAGAAAGTTGTCACAAATCCAAAAGGTGTTTGTCTAAACAACTTGAGTGATCCACGAGAGGGCAATTTGAAGAGCAGTGACTTCCCTCAGTGATTTAACCCAGGTCAAACAGCGAGTAAAGGGCAGAGTCAGGATTTGTTGGAATCAACCTATGAGGTAAGGACTCCAACAAGTGGACTGGGTACACTGTATATATTGTGGATACTGTGGCTACAGCTACTGTTCATGAATAATTCCTCACAACTTGCTTTCTTTATCTTGCACCAAAACCTCTTCAATGTGTTTATAACTAACAAACTTCATCTTCAAACTAACTTCATCAGAATAGGAAGATGACAAAAATAAGAGGTCTGTGCTACTAGGAAAATGAATGACAATTAACCTAATGATTTTTTATTTTTATTTTTTTTTTAAATATATTTTATTGATTTTTTACAGAGAGGAAGGGAGAGAGATAGAGAGCTAGAAACATCGATCCGCTGCCTCCTGCACATCTCCCACTGGGGATATGCCCGCAACCAAGGCACATGCCCTTGACTGGAATCGAACCCGGGACCCTTCAGTCCGCAGGCTGATGCTCTATCCACTGAGCCAAACCGGCTTCGGCCCTAATGATTTTTTAAACCAACTTTTGCCATCATTTAAAACAGCAGTTAAAGAGCATTTAACATCATTTAAAACATAAATAGCCTTGTCTAATTTATTCAGAAGATTTGTCTTCATTTTTTCCCATCTCTTGGACAGAAGACTTACCTTTTTTTAGTCTTAGTCCTAAAGACGTATCAGAAAGGAAGGGAAACCCAAAGGTAAAAACTCTATAAAAGCCAAATGTCAACTGAGTAAATGAATAATTATTATTCTGACCAACGGTCTTGAGGTTTTAAAAGCTCAATAAATGTTTTAAAATTAATATATAATAATATGCCAAATTTATGAAATGTCTTTACTCTATTTCTTTTTCCATTAATGACCCTATATAATAAAAGGGTAACATGCAAATCGACCAAACGGCAGAACGACCGGTTGCTATGACACGCACTGACCACCAGGGGAAGATGCTCAATGTAGGAGCTGCCCCCAGCCTGCAGACCCTGATGGCTGGATAGTGAACATGGAACTGGCAGCAGGGGGGATGGGGTGGCTGCCAGCAGCCGGGGAAGATGACTCTGATCACAGGCCAGGCCTAGGGACCATACTGTGCACAAATTTTGTGCGTCAGGACTCTAGTACAATATAAAATAATGCAAAATATACAAGCTGTGGGGACAGGCCTCAGTACTAATCTTTTGAGCTGCAGTCTCCTCAGTCTTGAATGGATTTAATCTCTCTCATGACTTTTATTGAGATTAAAAAAAAAGCACTATGCAGTTTTTGAAGAAAAAAATAGGATTATGTTAATCCCAAATGTAAGAGAGCATATGCAGGCTTTGTTTAAGGACCTTTGGAAGATAGACTTTAGATTATTCTCTTTTTTGAAAAAATCTTTATTGTTCAAAGGATTACATATGCCCTCCTCCCCTTTATTTTAAATGCTTATGGTGAAACTCTCTTTTCACAGCTATAACAACTGAGGCCCCAGAAAGAACCATTACTTTTCTGGGGTCACAGAATGTCCTGGGGAGGAGAGGAAGCTAGAACCCAGAGCTCTTTCTGCTGCACAGGCATTACTCAGGAATCACAGCTGTGTTATCTAATGATGCAATCATTTGTGATGTCTGCTCTTTTCATTGAGAGTTTTTAGTGTAAGCATGATGTTAACCACGAAGGCCAAAATGATGACATACCAATGTTTGTTGATAAAGGCATACTTAAGGATAGCTAACCCCTGAGATGCTATAAATCTCTGGCTATATTATGGTTAAACATGCAAGCTTTTAAATGAGGAACGGTGTTGTCAGCAGAAAAATTACTGATTTCCCAATTGCTTGACTTGTTCAGGCACAAGTTATCTAACCATTTGCAGCTCCACGCAGTCTAATAGATTAAGCACACTCCTTGTAAACAAATGGCTCTTTAGAATTATTACTCTTAGGGGAACTGGCTACATTTCCCCCTGTGGTAGCACATTTTTCACTGTTCAATAACAATTACTTTTAACCCTTTGTTTGAAACAGATTAGAAAACCTAAAGGGAGAAAATACTAATGTTTACGACCAAAATTGACTTTTGAATTATTGTTATATTTAATGTTTGCAAATGCCCCCTTCCATTCATTAACATAGATCATAAAAATCTGATGTACCTTTATTTTGTTAATAAGTTCCTCCTTAATTTAGGTCTCAAATCTAAAAATCCACAGTTTTATATATTACCAGTAATTTTACAAGATTAATACTATGTGTAGTCTGGTTTGCAAATTTTCAGGGTAATACTTTTTAATGGACAAGCAAAGGGAGATGGGAATGTTCTATTGAGTAAAGTATACTAGAAAGATTTAGATACAATTCATTCTTCATTATTGCTGAAGACTGAATGTTTGTGTCCCCTCAAAATTCCTATGTAGAAACCTAATCTCCAATGTGGCAGTATTTGGAGGGGTGACCTTTAGAAGGTGATTAGGTCATGTGGGTGGACCCTCCCAGGATGGAATTAATCCTCTTATAAAAGAGATCCCAGAGAGCTCTCTTCGCCTTCTGCTACATGAGGACACGGCAAAAGACGGGCATCTAAGATCCAGGACATGGGTTCTCACCAGGCTCAGCTTCTGTCAGTGTCTTGCTTGACCTTGGAGAAATCAATTTGTTTTTGTTTATAGGCCAGTCTATGGTATTCTGTTATAGCAGCCTGAACAGACAAAGACAATTACCAAAGCTGACCTCACTAAATTCAACCCCAAACCTGTTACTCTATAACTGTATATTTTTATCAATGGCATCACCCAAGTAACAAATGTTGAGGTCATCTTCAACTAGTCATTCCCCAATTTCAAACTAAATCTGTTTGACTCTTAACTTTTCTAATATGTCTTGGACCCAACTGCCTCCTATTACTCCTCAAACCCAATGTCCTATTTTAGCACCTTATTATCTCTCCATACCCAACCTCTGACCCCACTATCCAGTAGCATGGCAGCTTGTGGGGAAGGTTGGATATGTTAAGGAGCATACGTTTTAACTTGAGTAGCAGTTAGAAATCAGTAGTAGTAAGTAAACTGCCATCCCAAATGATAGCCTGTGCACATACTCCATCCTGCAAATTCTCACTCATCTATCCAGACCCAGTTAGGTTCAGCTCCTCTCATCAAGTCACAGCCTTACAAATGCCAGCATGTAGAGTAAATTCCTTCCCACACATATTTTTCAGCCCTCTAATTTACCTCTATAAAAATACTTTTTAAAATTCTATCCCTGCTTTTTACACATTTGCATCATTGGTTTTAATATAAAATTATTTAGGAAAAGGTCAATGCCACCCATCTACATTACCCTTCATTTGATGAGGAATTGATTTATAATTCCAAATTCAGTTCTATAAAATTTCATAATGATGCCAGTTTTTGTTCGCTTTTGTTAGTTTTGATGTTGATGATCCTTGGGTAGGAAATGAGTTCGGGAAAATATTGCAAGGGAGTAAAGAAAGAAGACAAAGACAAAGACAAAAATTGTCTTAATTACTGTAAATTAAAGGCAGAGGTGACCACCCCACAGTTTCACAGATACCTAATCTGTAAGATGCCTTATTATATTTCACATATTAACAAATATTAGAAATAAAAGCACCTGTCCAAGTTTTTAAAAAGCTTGTAAAAGTAATTGCCTTTTGACTCCTCAACACATGGATTGCAGGATTGCACTGTGAAAATTTTTCTTTTCCAAAACGTATGTACTAGATTTTCAATTTGACTTAGTTCAAGGTAAATGTAACAGCGATCAAATATAAAATTCCATATGGAACACATGGAAATAATCTTTATTTCAATAGATCTAAAGTCTCACCTGATGATAAGCATAAAAGTTAAAGCCATTTTAGAAGAGGTCTTTAAAATGAATATCCCCTTCACTTTTTTTTGAATCACAAAAAAATGTTATTTCCTCAGAAAATTAATACCTCTAATATTACATCTGGATAATCCTGTTGTTGGGTAAAATCTCTTGGCAACACTGGGTGAAATATCTGTACAGGACCACATGAGAAACTTCTGAGATGTCTTGGGAAAAAGGGAGAGAAAGCCAATTATTCATTAAGTTCTCAAAATTTCCATATTTCTTTGCTGACCTGAAAAGTGATACGTGTGAACTAAGTGTGTGCTTCTTTCTACACGGCTGATGTGTAAGAAAAACATGTGGGTCTCCCTTGTGACTGGACTGATTATAAACAAAATGAGTCAGAGTTGGAGATGGAAAGATAAGAACTGTGTCTACTTGAGAACTGAAGTATTGGGGTGAAAATTAACACAACATATGAAGCCAATCAGAAGACTAAAAAGAAAGATCCCTGTGCTTGGAGATTTTCTTACTTTTTAAAAAATAAGAAACTGAGGGGGGAAAAGAAACTTTATTAATGAAATTCATTTTTATTAATATGAAAAATTATAGGTAGCATTTTTGCATATACACTGCCAGGAAAACAGTCTCTGGAGTAGGTTCATTCAGGAATGAACCTGGAACATGCAGGGCTTGATCCTCACCTGTATAATCCTTCAATTTGTTACAGTTACACCATCCTAAATACTCAGAGGGTATGAGTGGTGGGGTGGGAGGTACAAGAACGAGACCTGGATTTGTTCAAAGTCTTCCCCAAGGTCCCCGGGGCTCCACAAACCATGTGCTCTACTCTAACTCTTTGTCTCCTAGGATTTCTGCCACCATCATTCAGACAAAATTACCAAAGAAGGTTCCAACCGAGTGAATCAGATGTTGAAGCTAATGAAAATTACCAAAGTAGTCTTTTGAAACAAGAGCAACACAGGATGAACCCCAAGCTCCCAGGCCAATCTTTTTCCATGGGATCTTGTGCTTCTGCTTTCCAAATCAGAGACAGGACCAGTGGATGGTCTATCCTGACTCTAAAAGGTGCTTACATTATGCTACATCAGTGGTTCTCAACCTCCCTAATGCCGCGACCCTTCAATACAGTTCCTCATGTTGTGGTGATGCCCAACCATAAAATTATTTTTGTTGCTACTTCATAACTGTAATTTTGCTACTGTTATGAATCATAATGTAAATATCTGATATGCAGGATATATTTTCATTTTTACAAATTGAACATAAATAAAGCATAGTGATTAATCACAAAAACAATATGTAATTATATATGTGTTTTCCGATGGTCTTAGGCGACCCCTGTGAAAGGGTCGTTCGACCCCTAAAGGGGTCGCGACCCACGGGTTGAGAACCGCTGTGCTACATTATGCCCCATGCCCTCCCTCCCCTCTTCCTGTCTCTGGTCAGTGCAGGGCTAGAGAATTTATAGGAATAAGCCATGGAGACCTTTGAGACATGTGAGGGGAAGCACGTCAGAAGCTGGGAGACAAGTGCTGGCTGTCAGGCTGGGGTTTCCCAACCCCATGGAGTTGTAAGAATCTGGGCAGGATGAGATGGGTGTCCAATTTGTGAGGTCTGTTAAAAAAGACTCAGCTACCACAAAGCTACCACCCTAGTGCAATTGGGGTTTTCAATCCCATATTTAGCTCTAGTGTTGCCCGCTACCTCATCACATTTCGGTCACAGAGTGAAGAAATGATGAATGGGGGCCTGTGTGGGGAAGCTTTCTGGGCCTGGCAAAGTCTCAGTGGTGGGTGAAGGAAAAGGCTTGTGGTCTGGTGTCTGTGCCATGAAGTGGAAAGAATATGAAGTCAATGAGTCCTCTCTGTAGATAGGTGTATCTAAGGCTTGTGGGTAAGTCTTCAGAACGGCTCCCTCCTTTGTGCCCCAACAGCATCTTTTTTATTTCTGTTTGCATCAGGCCAAACGTGTGTCTTACCTTAATAAATATCACTATGACCTCAAATAGTTGGAAATTTCTTTAGAAGATGCTATTTGTTTCCTTTCCATTCATTTTTCCTGTGGGGGTTTATCAGATAATAGGCACTGAAAGAACATGTTAAGTAAAGTACTTATTGAGCCCTGGCCCAGTCACTGAATGGTCTCGGGTCTGATTCCTGATCAAGGGCAAGTACCTGGGTTGCAGGTTCACGCCTGCCCCAAGTCAGGAAGCATGCAGGAGGCAACCAATTGATGTTTCTCTCTCATATTGATTTTTTTCTCTCTCGCCCTCCCTCCCTCCCTTGCACTCTCTCTAAAAATCAATGGAAAAAATATCCTCAGGTGAAGATTAACAAAAACAAAAAAGTACTTATTAAAAACAAAATATTAATCAGGTAAATAGACTAACATTTTATGGATATAATTTTTGCAGTTCTCACTGAGCATATTATAGATTCAAAAACACTGTACCACCTATCACCTTAGAAAATGGACTATACACTCAGAAGAATCCTCATCAAGCTCTTAAACACCTCTGAGTCTTTTTTTTTTTTTATCTTTATTGTTCAGATTATTACATTTGTTCCTCTTTTTTCCCCCCATAACTCCCCTCCTTCCAGCTCCCACCCCACCCTCCACCCTCACTCCCCACCCACTGAGTTCATCCATAGGTGCATGATTTTTGTCCAGTCTCTTCCCGAATCTCCCATTCCCCTTTCCCCCCCAAGAATAGTCAGTCCATTCCCTTTCTATGTCCCTGATTCATTATAGTCACCAGTTCATTCTGTACATCAGGTTATTTATTCACTTGATTCTTAGAATCATTTGTTGATAGATGCATATTTGTTGTTCATAATTTGTATCTTTACCTTTTTCTTCTTCTTCCTCTTCTTAAAGGATACCTTTCAGCATTTCATATAATACTGGTTTGGCGGTGATGAACTCCTTTAGTTTTTCCTTATCTGTGAAGCTCTTTATCTGACCTTCAATTCTGAATGATAGCTTTGCTGGATAAAGTAATCTTGGTTGTAGGTTCTTGGTATTCAGCACTTTGAATATTTCTTGCCATTCCCTTCTGGCCTGCAAAGTTTCTGTTGAGAAATCAGCTGACAGTCGTATGGGTATTCCCTTGTAGGTAATTGAGCCTCTTTCTCTTGCTGCTTTTAAGATTTTCTCTTTGTCTTTTGCTCTTGGCATTTTAATGATGATGTGTCTTGGTGTGGTCCTCTTTGGATTCCTTTTGTTTGGGGTTCTCTGCGCTTCTTGGACCTGTAAGTCCATTTCTTTCTCCAGGTGGGGGAAGTTTTCTGCCATTATTTCTTGAAATAGGTTTTCAATATCTTGCTGTCTCTCATCTTCTGGGACTCCAATGACTCTGATATTAGTCCGCTTAAAGCTGTCCCAGAGGCTCCTTACATTATCTTCACACTTTCGGATTCTTTTTTCATTATGCTTTTCCAATTGGGTGTTTTTTGTCGAATCTTTGGTTTGATTCTTGCACTCCTCTGGTCTGCTATTGGGTATAATATTCTTTATTTCAGTCCGTGTATGCTTACTTTCTAATTTCTTTATCGTAGCATCGAGGGTCTCATTAGTTTTCGTGAGGCTCTGCACGAATTTATGGCAAGCCCTCAAAATTGCGATTCTTAGCTCCATATCCTCCATTTCTGTCATGTTTTTTTGTCTCCGCATCTTTTATGCTTTCTTGGTGCACCCCCTTGTGGTCTCTGTGCGCAGTCTTGTTCTAGCGAAGCCTTAATTGTTGTAGTTAACACTAGAGGGATTTGACCATCAGGCCGACTGGCGGTGGAAATCAGCTGTGGGAAAACTTCAGTCCTCAGGGGAGGTGCTAGTCCAGCCCTTGCCTGAGGCGGTCGGCAAATGGTTGTGGGGGGGGGGGGGGTTTGGGCGGGGCGGGCTCAACAGGGCGGGGGGAGGGAGCAGCTATGGCCGCTCTCAGTCCGTCCCCAGGGGCTCTGCCTCTCTGTCCCAGCAATCGCTGCAAACCTCGGAGGAGCCGTAGCCAGACAGTCCCGCTTCTCCCGTTTGAGTCTGGGTCCCTAGAGACTCGCCCGGATCTGTAGCCCAGAGTCTGAGATTCGCTCCTGATTGAAAACGACAATCGCGCCCTCAGCCGCCAGCCCGCTTTGCGCGCGCACCCTCACCACCGCACCGCCGTACCTGTAAATTTTCCACACTGTGCCTCCGCTGAGCGTCGGAATGCTGTTGTTTTTGCTTCTAGTTGAAGAGACTCTCCTCAGCCAGCCTTCCCGTGGTTCTGGTTGATGTCCGCTCCGACTTTTAGTTGTATTTTTGAAGTGGTTGTCCACGGCGGCAGTCTCTGGTGTTTACCTATGCCGCCATCTTCGATTCTCTAATCACACCTCTGAGTCTTTACACAGGTTACTCCTCTTGTGTGGAGGGCCCGAACCTGTGTCTTCTGTCTGGGGACCTCTCTCATTTGAAAGCATAACTTCAATGTCAGCTTCCCAGAGAGGTCTTCCTTGGCTCACCCACAGTAACCTGCTACTGGTCAGTACTCTCATAGTCTTTCTCACATACTATTTTTAATACTGAAATATGTGTCTGTCTGTCCCCTCTCAAAGCTATGAACCTTTAAGATGTGGATTCTGTTATGTTTACTATACTAGTATGATGCTAGTTCTATAAATGAATTACATATTAAAGCTAGTTTTCTTTTTTTAATTGAGCAAATGAAGATAAATATCAGCCACAAATAAATTAAAAGGCAGTAGGTAATTTCAAAATTAGGTGTATTGGCTTTAGTATTATTAATTCTGATTTGAGAAAACAAATCTGCCTTCTAGAAAATGTTTGCCAAGAGACAGCACGAAGCTTGCATATGCTGACTGCCCTCTTGTCTGGTGTAAAGCATTCAGATTGACGGAGGTGGTTCTCAGAGTCACACTTGCCAGGTGGAAACACAAAGTGAGCACATTTGTTACCTTAACAGGAACTACTCAAGGAAGCCATATTCTCAATGTCATGCTTCCCCCAAATTCATAGTTAATTAAATAATATAACAGTCCACCCCAGGCTAATTCCCAGCCTGATGAAGAAAATGAAGAAAGCACTGCTACAACAGGTGCGGGGCAAATGACCATTTAGCTTAGGGAAAGATGCATCTCAGTGCTTATAAAGGGTGTTTAGCACTATCCTATAAAACTATCCCAGAATGTTTTTTTTTTAATATATTTTATTGATTTTTTACAGAGAGGAAGGGAGAGGGAGGGATAGAGAGTTAGAAACATCGATGAGAGAGAAACATTGATCAGCTGCCTCCTGCACACCCCCCACTGGGGATGTGCCCACAACCAAGGTACATGCCCTTGACCAGAATCGAACCTGGGACCTTTCAGTCCGCAGGCCGACTCTCTATCCACTGAGCCAAACCGGTTAGGGACCAGAATGTTGTTTTTTTAAAAAAATACTAACCTACAAAAGTTCAAAAGGAAATGTGACAGGAGCCAGACTTTTGACAAATAGGCTACTTGGATCACTGTGGAAAGAATGACGCTGCAGGATGTTTGCGAAGAGTGCACAGTCGGGCAGAGATTCTGACAGAATGAGAGCAAAAGCATGCTGGGAAATCATCTGTTTCTTAGGTTCTGGCATTTCTGTGACGTGGGGCAGGTGGGATACAAAGAAGCTGAGATACTAAAGAAAACATCATGGAAAAGGGAAGAGAGCATGGAACCTGAGCTTTGCTTTGGAACCTCCTGGAATCCAGTTTATACTAACGTGTCATTTGGGATGTGCAGCCAGGTGCTGAACTAAAAATATTTTTCCAGTAGGTCTTAGCCATGCTGTATTTCTATCAAAGAGGAAATGTTTCAGCTGAGATTGTATACGAGGGATATTCGGGGCAAGTTGCTACTAAAATAACACCCATGTTTTATGTCACTTCCTAACCATCTCTGTCAGTCTTTGACTAGCAAAACTCTTGGAGGAGACAATGGGCTTAGCAAAATAGCTGGTGCTTAAGGCAAGACATAAAATCTAGAAAATTTTCCCATTACGCCCTGATGCATCTCGCTTCCATGGCTATTTTTAAAAATAAGAGGAAGGGCAAAGGATTGATGGCACTTTTCCAAAGGCAGAATGCTGTTCTAGTTATCTAACACTAGAGCCCTTCAACCTAACTTATTAAGAGGATTATTCTTTTTGGAAGCCAGGACCTAAACTCTTTAACCTTTCTGGTATGTGCCCTTTTATTATTATTGTTATTATTAATTTTATTATATTTTTAGTTTTTCTGGTATGTGCTCATTCATTTCAAGCAATAACATTTTCTCTTTTATTTAAGGTAATTAAGTACAAATAATTAGACTTTCACAAAGGGCAAAGAGGACCAGAAGTAGCCAAGGAAAATCACATCTTTCATCTCTACTTCCTTTCTCGTATTTCTTGTTTTTATTCATACTAGTAGAATCACAATCCATCGGTTCCCCAGGCTCTAAGTCTGTGGGTCAGTTCTGATCCCCCTCTTTTACCTTTACTTTCCCCTCCATAAAAAGATACAAATGCCTGCTAATTTCACCATCTTAGTGTCTCATACATGCACTTGTCTTCTTTTTTCCCAGCATGCCCCTCTAAATATTTTTCCTTATTAAAACTTGCCTTACGAGTGTAGGGGGGTAAGTCATGCAGAGAATGAAGGATTAAAGATTTGAGGACTATAAATGATTCTCAACATCAACTTTGAGAAAAAAATATTGAGCCACAACAGCAGAAAACTGCTAAAGAATACTAACATTACACACTAAGATACTATGAGCACACTGTGAAAATAAGTAGAAGACCTCAAAGGCATGGTTGTATGGCCTTTGTTTGCAGTGTTCATAGAACAAGGCTTGAGCACTGCAAAGCTTGACAAGATAGAAAGTTACAGAATAGAGTGATTGCAACCTTTAGTGCAATGCAAATGTCCATATGCCTCTATATAAGTAGATGGCTAGAGACAGGACATGGGGTTGGTTTGGATAGAAAGGTAAATAAAGATGGGTGGGAAGGACATCATGGGAAGTTCAGAACCACAAGGTAGTTAGTAAGGGCAAAATCAGATCAAGAAATTTGAGAAGATTAGAGAAAAACTATCAAAGCAGTGTTTTTCCATACTCTCAATGCCATGCTTATAAAATTCACTGAGGTTGGTAGCTGGACAAAATCAAGGACTGTGATAAAACCAGAAGCTGAAGTCATCCAGGAAGGTATACAGAAGAGCAAGAAGATCAGTAAATGGCTCTGGTGAGAAGGTAATAGGGCTTGGGAATTAAAATAAGTGACTGAAGAACAAGGAACATTTGTCTGCTTTGTTTTGTTTTGGTTTAATGTCATTATCATTAGGATTAACCATAGATACCTTGGCAATACATGAAAAGCTGGTGGACTTTTTTGTAAAGTTTTGCAAAATTCATCACATGAATCTTCAATTAAAATGGTTCCTTTTAGATGATTAAGAAAAAAAAATTGCACCAAGAAGAAAAATGGTGTAACAAAAACCAAGTAATTTAGATTAATTTTTTGAATTTCAGAAGCATTGGTACAGAACAATGGCAACAACCTGATTATATATATATATATATATATATATATATATATATATATATATATGCTAATCTGGAAAGTTAATCTCTATTCTACTGTCTGTAACTGTGGAGCTACATACATTTCATTGCAGAAAATGCTAATGAGCAATCTAATACTGATGCTATTCCTTCTACCCTGGAAAGCAAAATCATGGACCATAGCCTCATGTATGGTCCACGATTCTCAACATCAACTTTGAGAAAAAAAAAATTGAGCCACAACAGCAGAAAACTGCTAAAGATACTAACATTACACACTAAGATACTATGAGCACACTGTGAAAATAAGTAGAAGACCTCAAAGGCATGGTTGTATGTCCACATCAATATCCAAATCTGTTATCAGTTGCAAGCAGGAAATCTCAAGCCTAGAGCTTCCCATTTAGTTATCTTCAGCCCTGAAACTAGCCTTGGGATTCTTGCAAAAGGAATTACTTTGGGAAGTTATTTTCCATTTATCTTGCCTATCTGATGCCCTTCAGTTCTGTGACCCTGGTTGCTGGTGGCAACAAGAACAATTCTAGACAGATCCTAATTTATGAAACAGTGAACCAAATTTAGAAACCAAGTAAACCAGCACACTGATTCACATTTTCCCTATAATTTCCACAGTATCCAGGCATAGTTCCATAAGCACTGGGACAATGGTGGTGGCCTTGGGAAGGCTGACTCAATGTTAATAGTCCTGATATAACAGTTTAGCTGGGCCTCAGTACAATATACCAACAACAGTAGGGTGCTGAGTTCCTCTGATATTCTGTCCAACCCCAAATAGTAATTTTTTAAAGCTAGAAGCCACATGTATGCAGTCCTTTGCAATTTTCAAAGTACTTACACAACCAATATAAAGAAATATCCTTTAGATAATCCTGTAAAGTAAGGAGCCCACATATAAGTATGCCACTTTTCTTCACCATAAGAACATCATATTTAAAGATGTAAAATGATTTGTCCAAAGTCATTCCCCCAAAAAGGGAATGAGCAGGACACTTATCTGGATTTCCTGACTGATCATCCACAATCATTTGCTTATATGAAGACAATGCTGCCACAGCCAAGCCAACCCTAACGACTATCACAATTTTGAAAACTTACTAAAAAAAATAGAACCAGGATTTCCCAAAGTGTGATCCATTAGCTTTAATAGGAAAGTTAATGAGTGCTTAGTGCTTATGACTTGCCAGACATACCTAAGCACTTTATATGAATTAGCTCATTTAATCCTCATCATACTTCTAGAAGTTGCTCATTTATCAAACAGGAAAACTGAGACTTATTATACTCATTTTCCAGATGACAAAACTGATTCTTAAAGACATGAAATAACTTGCCCAAAGTTACAAAACTATACATAAGGACTTGATATTGAACTGTGTATCAAAACCAAACTCTCTCAAAATCCATAAAACATAAAGATTTCCCCCTCAAAATGATACAGTATTTAACATTTTGCTTATAATTTTCCAGTGTGAAAGAACAACATGTCCCATCCAAAAGTTTAAGAGCACAGATTTGGTTGAAATCTCCCTTGGGCCACATAATGAACCACAATAAGAGAGAGCACCAAGTCCATGAAAATATGTCAACTTAGGAGAAAATTAAAAAAACAATTCTGATTTATGACAACTCAAGGGAAAGACATGTAAATAGTGCATAGAAGGCCAAAACAAAAACAAACCAATGCCAACAAAAAACATGGGTAATTGTGAACCATTTCTTTCAATGTGCTATCTTAGATTCTGAAAATCACGTAGTCCTTTATTGGATCAGAGAATGAAATCCAGCAATGTCCTTCAATGTTTACACCAAGCACAAATAGAATGTTTAGAAACGGAACACTAACATACATCGAGAACTGGACAAATAATCTAGGTCTATACAACTCTCATTTCCTTTATGTGATAGGGACAATCAGGAGTATTATGTTACCCAGAGGGCTCAAGAAAGAAAGAGGGGGTGTGCAGTCCACTTCAGATGGGACAAGCTTTTGGGTGACCCCACATTGACCTGTGCCACTGTGCTACTGCTTACTGAAAATGTTATCCTCCCACTCAGCCTTTCCCATGCTATCAGAGTCCAATGAGAACAGACACACAGCGGGGCCAAAAGCTCCCATCTCTTAAAGAAAGGGAAAAATGACTGAATTATAATCTGTAGCTTGAAAATACCACATGTCAGAAAAGATAAAGACATAAAACAGGCCCTAGCTGGTTTGGCTTAGTGGATAGAGCGTCGGCCTGTGGACTGAAGGGTCCCGGGTTCAATCCCGGTCAAGGGCACATGCTTGGGTTGCAGGCTGGGTCCCTGCTGGGGGGCGTGCAGGAGGCAGCCGATCAATGACTCTCATCATTGATGTTTCTATCTCTCTCTCCCTCTCCCTTCTTCTCTGAAAGCAATAAAAATATCTTAAAAAAAAAAAAAAAAAGACATGAACAGTGGCATGATGAGGGCCTTAAAATGGAAACTGAGAATTTATAGCTTTGTGGCTACAAAGAACTCTTCAAATCTAAACAGACAGCAGCTGTGACATGTAGGCAAGAACATTGGCCTTAGAGCCAGAAAACTCTACTGCTCTGCCATTTTCTCAGTGTCTGAGTGGACAAACCATGAAACCTCGGCTTTCCCATAGGGCTCTCACAAGGAAGTGAGGATGTGTGTGTGTGTGAACGTACTTCACACATTTCCAAGCATGACACAAACATGAGAGGTGATTATCTGTATACCCATTGTAATTCTCACCACTCAAATGCAAAGAGAACCAGTTCAGGAAGCAGAGTGCTGAGACATATTATATAAGTCCTTGATGTGCTGCATGACTTAAGGAAGATATTGATCTGATTTTAATAACACAATTATTTCCATACATTTAAATATCAGAAGTAATGGTGCTGTCTTCTCATGTACAGTTCAATAAAGAAGTCAATAGAGTCTGACTCATAAAACAAATAGCTATTGATTTAAAAAAAGAAAGAAAAAAGCACCGCTAAGAAGGAATAGCACTGACATAACTTCAGCCCCATGATCATGCCTGTTATGACTTAACAAGTAACAAGACCACCCTGCTGATATGGCTTAGTGGCTGAGCACCGATCTATGAACCAGGAGGTCACAGTTGATTCCTGTTCAAGGCACATGCCTGGGTTGCAGGCTCAATCCCCAGTAGGAGGCGTGCAGGAGGCAGCCAATCAATGATTCTCTCTCAATAGTGATACTTATATCTCTCTCTTTCCCTCTCCCTTCTTCTCTGAAATCAATAAAAATATATTTAAAAACAAAACAAAACACTTACTATACTATGGGGCCAACTCAGACCTTCCACATTCACATTCTTTCATTTCTTACTACCTCATGTGCCATCTCAAGAAAATCTCTCTTGATTGTCCAATTTTTATTGCTGCTAGATTTCCCACAAATTGCCAGATAATCTTTGGAAGCTGATGTTATTATAGGAATTCAAAACAAGAAGCTGCAGATATTCTAACCATTGGTCTTATCAAACAATTCCTGTTCCAAGTGTTGTTTTAAGCAACAGCTTTCACTCCCCACTGCCTACCCCCAGGGATAAAGGTATGCATGGGTCTGGAACTTATTAAAGGAAGCCAGAGATCTTAAAATTGTCAAGGACAAAAAGAAACCTCCACATATGCTCTCTTGTGTCTGCATAACCTATATTTGATTTCTGTAAGCTTGAAAAGATTTGGAAAATAATTTCAGGTCATATTAATAAACTTCATGACAATATGCAATTGTCATTGTTCAGATAAAAATGAGTAATTTAATGTGGTATATAAAAAAAGAAAAATGTTATTAATATATAATAAAAGTAATCTTATCAGGTACAAACTATACATATTCTTTATAAACTATACATATTCTTGTATAAATAAAAATCACTTTGCTTTTACATTACCTTTGTATAGAACTTGAACATTTTCAAAATGCTTTCTTCAATCTTATAGTAAATTTGTTCTACAGATAGAGTAAATATCAGTAGTATTCCCATTTTACAGAAAGGAAAACTAAATTTCAAACAAGTTAAAGACTTTTTTAAAGATCTTTGGAATCAGTCTATTGTTTTGTAATCAGACTGTGTTCCATTTATGTTTTATATAACGCTAGCATAGAGTTAATCTTATACTAAAAATTTAAAATTAAGAGATGAGGCCTGAAAAGAACAATTGTCACAATTCTTCTTAGTTCACTTAAGGAAGATGTGAGATGGATTAATGAATAGTCCATTAGAAAAATAGTAATGACAATAATGTAATAGCAACAACAATTACTCTTCACTGAGTGCTTATGCTATAAGCCAGGTGTTTTTCTAGGCCCCTGACATATTGAACTCCTCATAATACCCCTACGGCTTAACCCTGCTTCACAGAGACGTTAATTTGCTGAGGGGAATAAAATCCCATCTCATTTACTTTCCAGATCAGTGTTTCTGAAAAGATGTCAATCATTTGTGGCTCATTATATGGA
The DNA here is from genome assembly GCF_028538775.1 of Myotis yumanensis. Lineage (NCBI taxonomy): Eukaryota > Metazoa > Chordata > Mammalia > Chiroptera > Vespertilionidae > Myotis > Myotis yumanensis. The sequence goes on from NW_027223950.1 coordinate 20,408, forward strand.
ATGACAATAGTTTCAGACTTAAGAGTGATTTGATTCAGGTATATTAATTTGAAATGTAGATTTAATCATGATTTTCGTAGAAATCCCAGTTGTGCTCTTAATAATCATGACATTCTTAAGGTCATAGAACCCTTTGCTGAACTTCACTGGGTGTTTCCTGTCCACCACCATTCAGTTATCAAGGTGCATTTAATCTTGCTTACTTCATATCATTCACATGTTGTTTGCTATTATTAAGTTTATGATTTTATTATCATTGCTATGTTTTGTTACAAGTCCATTTACTAAAAAAAAAAAAAAATGCATGGTTCCTTAGTGATTCACTGAAGCCCATTAGTAGAGACAAAAATAGTAACAAACACTACAACTAAAAATAATTGGTTTTAAAAAAAGGGCATTTTTCAAAGTTACACTCCTTATAGCAAAAATAATCACATTAAATACTATTGGCTAGAAGTTTACAAAAGTAGTCTCAAAACGAATATCACATATAATGATTGGAAAGAAAGAATGAACTTTTGGCAAAATTTTATTTTCAAATGACTCCGCAGGATATCGCATAATATATTACAACAGGAAAGAACAATTACTATCACATAGTTAGATATAATGATATTTTGATTTATAGCTGGATACACCATGAAAGAACAATATCTGCACAATTGGAGCATATGCAAGGGAGAAGTAGAGAATCACTTCTTGTTTATTTCCCACCAAAGCCCATGCAAACTTTGGTGTTCTGGCTTAATGCACGATATTGTGTGAATCAGAACATAGATGTGTCAGAACAAGATGTGTTGAAATCAAAATTGGTAACAGACCACTGTTTTTTTGTTTTGGTTTTGGTTTTGCAGCAGCAAAAAAAAAAAAAAAAAAGTGCATTTCAAATAAGAAGTCACAACTTTGCCAATACATGAAGTGCTTTTTATTCATAGAGAACAGCCGGTGTTAATAACTTACATCTTGACCTTGATTTAGCATTACAGAAAATAATGAAGATTTTGAATAAAATTGAATCTAAGCCATTAGCTTACATCATTTTGGAGGGGAGTCTGCAGAACTGTGTAGTAAGTTGTTGTTTTTTGTTTTTTGTTGTTTTTTAACACTGAAGTCAGAGAAGAGAGATACAGTTTTTGAATTAAGTGATGAGATCAACACATTTCTTCAGGCCACTGACACTGCTACAAAAATCTATTTCTATGATTGCAAAGGGCTTACCTATTTGGCTTTCTTCTCCAATATATTCAATATTTTATATTGTCCAAGCCTATCATTCTAGCGTCTCTATATCAAACATGTAGGTAAAGATTTATTAAGACTAAATTGAGGTGCAAACAATTCAATTGCTGAGAGTTTCATAGTTTAGTAAAATTTAACAACTTTGTTTATCAAAAGAAATATTATGTCAAACATGAAAATATATGAAAGCCAGTAGAGACTTTCAAGGTTATATATTCTAATGACCTCATGTTATAAAGGAAGATACTGAGACCAAGAAAGGGTCATCATCATTGTAAAGCCAGAGTGAGTGACATAGATAGAATCTGAGCCACAGTTGCCCTGGTCAGTGTGGCTCAGCTGGTTGGAGCATTGGCCCATACACCGAAGCTGTTGGTTTGATTCCCAGTCAGGACACATACCCAGGGTGCAGGTTCATCCCCAGTCAGGATGTGTAAGGGAGTCAGTCAATTGATGTTTCTCTCTCTCTCCCTCCCTTCATCCCTCCCTCTCTCTAGAAATCAACAGAAAACATGTCCTCAGATAAGGATTAAAAATAAGAAAGAATTATGGCCACAGTTTCCTAATTTCTTACCTAAATACTGTTTTCAATATATCCCACACAACTTAATGTTAGTATTCTTACATCTCTATATATAAAAGGCTAAGTGACCGACTATACGTCCATCTAACCGTCCAACTGATGCACTGGCAATTTAAAAATAAATGTTGACTCGCACATGTGCAATATTTGTCCCCATCTGACACTGGCCTCCCATTTAAATTAATTCGAAGACCGTTTCCTGTGATGCCAGCATTTGCAATGACTATTAATAAATTACAAGGACAAACTCTAGACAGAGTAGGAATATTCCTACCTGAACCCATTTTCAGACATGGTCAGTTATATGTTGCTTTCTCTGGAGTTCGAAGAGTGTGTGATGTTAAAGTTAAAGTTATAAATACTTCATTACAAGGGAAATTAGTCAAGCACTCTGAAAGTGTTTTTACTCTTACTGTGATATACAGGGAGATATTAGAGTAAGTTTAATCAATTTTTCAGTCATTGTTTTTATCAATGTTGTTTTTATATCATGTTTTTGTTTTTATATCATGTCTTTGTTGTTGTTATATCATGTTATTTATTAATCAATTTATATATTATTTTCATATACATTTTACTGATTTTCTTTCATCTCTGATACTTCTTTTATAGAGAAAGGACGAATAGTGATATTAAAATATTTCTTCTAATTAATTTCCTTTCAATGTGCACGAATCCATGCACCGGGCCACTAGTTGACTTATAAACCTGGTAGCCCCATGAAAGAGCTCTCTTAAAAAAATGGGGGTGGAGGGGCCAATGGGGGAAGAAGGGGGGCATCTGCAATACTTTCAACAATAAAGAGCAATTTTTTTTTTAAAGAATGAAAAAAACAAAGCCAATTTACTGGTATGGACTTGTAGGGTCCAGAACTGTTTTTGGAATCACCCACGAGTAGAGTTTTATAAGGCTACTGATTCGGAAAGCAAACATCTAAGGGTCTGTAGAATTTAAAGGGCCTTGTGTTATGAATGGTCAATGACAGGGTAGGGTAGACAATGAAGAAGAAATAAACAAAGCTGTCATTCCAGCCCTCCTAAAAAAATGTATGATCAAGTACACAGAACAGCATTTTTAAATACCTAATTATGAGGAGTGTCATAGGTACAAACTTATGCTCTAGGAGCAATGACAATTCAAATTCAATGAACCTATTGAGTTAGTACCAAGAGTAGACTCAAACAGTGAAGTCAGTCAAGAATGAAGTTTAGGTCAAAGACTCACACATAATGACCTGGGACATAGGAGGTATTGATTATGGGAATGTCATATTTGTTCTGGGACAATGGGAAAAGGAAAAGGGAATCATTAATTAGGAGAATTTGTTTTTCTTATTCTAAATCCTACCTTAATTGGTTTCCCATCTATAACATAGTAGGTAAAACTGTATTAAGTATCCTATTGGGAAAATGTTACAGGATGAACAACTACTCATTTATGTGTGGAGTTAAATCACGGTGTTCCAGAAGGAACTCCTCAGTGGACCTATAAACAAGTGAAAGGGCAACTGGTGGCAGCTCAGCAGAAGTGCTGGGACATTTGAACCTCTGAAGCAGGAGTAGGAAAGAATATTCTTAACAGCTTGACATCCACCATGGCACAGTCCAGGTGATCTACTTAGGTTTGCATTAACGGTAGTGAAAGTTGACTAGAGATTTTTATTAGAGGTCAGAAAGGCTTTTCTGTAGCTTTGGGCAATTAAGCATTGGTATCAATGTTAATCCAGAGCTTTAAGATCAAGTCCACTCAACTTGTATGCACCATCGTCATTATAATTTAAAGATGATTTGAAGAATCTACATGAAGACTTCTGGATGTGAACAAGATGGTAAACTCATTTCTCCCCTACCTCCCCTTAGGTACACCTAAAAACACTGGACAAACTATCACAGGCAAGCACAGGAAGACTGAAAGGTGGCAAGAAGACAGCCTGGCCAGGAACCCGGCACTTGAACATAGTGGTAAATTTCCTTCTTTTTGTCTCTTGTATATATACCAGCTTGGACGCTGGAGAAGCCTGCCACCTGGAAATGCCAATGGGAGCCAACAAAAGCATGCTTCTCTAGTTAAAGGACCAGGAAAGTTGGGCATAACAGGATAGAAATGGTTGTGATAACACGTGCCCTACCCCAGTCAAACACCAGGGAATAAACATGTGCTCCCTCCACCCCAACTTTGGTCAGCCTGTACGGATTTCCACTCCTCTCCTTCCCAGGAGTAGCAGCCACTCCTACCTCTCCCAAATAGAGAGCAAAGGAGGGATTTCAGAGAGGAGGGGCCAAATAAAATGATCCCTTAAATATTCTTTAGCAATATTTAATGTTAAATAGACTAAACATGAAGTCCTGGGAAGACTCCCTAGCAACCCAATGTGCAAATGGACATTGGCAAAAGGTTTCAGAACTGAACTATAGTATGGAATGTGGTAGTCAGGTTTTCACACAAGCCTCTGAATAGCACACAATTAATTGAAGCTAATTAAAATCGCCCTGCAGACACTCTGTAAATGAAATTGGGTTTTCTGAGTATATCATGATGTACTTGCTAAAAGAAGTACACCCACTTTCAATTCTTAAGTATGGATAGTCTGATAACTTATTTTACATTTAATTTAAAACTCTCATTGGTACTCTGTAACCACAAGTAAATTCTTTTTAGATATTATCTCAGAGACACTTGAGTCAGAAATCAGAAGACTGATGCAGATCATACATGTGGATATTGTTACTGCTAAATATTCTGTTCCTGTGTGTTCCTGTGTGTGTTTTAAGGCCTTGGTATTTTTTTTCCCTCTTTCCTTTTTTGCATTATGTGAGTTACTTATAGAGAGGGTGCTGGGAACCCTGGTCTAAGATTACATTAACCAGAATTAAGAAGCAGGACAGAGAGAGAACTGTATGTTTTTTTTTCCAATGAAAAAGTCTTTAATGATCTACCATCTGTGGACATACGACAAATTTTCATTTTATAAGACCATGGAGTCTTATTAAGCCTGAATTGGAAAACATGTTACATGTTATCTATTTCAACATCGCTTTAATGCTTGAACACTAAATGAAACCTCCCTGTTAAGTAAGCATTTGTCTGACTCATGCTCAAAGACTTTCTTCTGGGGTTCCTTATTGTATCTGAACAGATGTCAGGGTTAGGGAAGTCTTTGGGTTTGAACCCAGATCTTGTTCTCTGTAACTTCTGTTACTTGGTCCTAGCTCTTCAATTGCTTGGTGCCATTAAGATCAAGAATAACTGTCTCACCCTAGCTAGTTTGTTCAGTAGTTAGAGCATCAGGCCGCAGACTAAAGGGTTGTGGGTTCAATTCTGGTCAACGGCATGTACCTCGGTTGCAGGCTCGATCCCCAGCCCCAGTCGGGGCATGTGCAGGAGGTAGCTAATCGATGTATCTCTCTCTCACATCATTGTTTCTTTCTCTCTCTCTATCTGTCCCCTCTCTTCCACTCTCTCTAAAAATCAATGGAAAAAATATCCTTGGTGAGGATTAACAAAACAAACAAAAAAAGAATAACTGTCTCAGTGCTGGTGGGAACGCAGACGGGTATAGCCACTATGGAAAACAGTGTGGGTTTTCCTCAAAAAGTTAAAAATGGAACTCCCATTTGACCCAGTGATCCCAATTCTAGGAATATATCTTAAGAATCTTGAAACACCCATCAGAAAGAATTTACATATGTATCCCTATGTTCATAGCAGCACAATTTACAATAGCTAAGATCTGGAAACAGCCTAAGTGCCCATCAGTAGATGAATGGATAAAAAAAAAAAAAAAAAAAAAAAACTAGTACATTTACTCACTGGAATACTATGCAGCTATAAAAGAGAAGGAGCAATTACCCTTTGAGACAGCATGGAAGGACCTGGAGATGATTATGCTAAGCAAAATAAGCTAGTCAGAGAAAGACAAATATCATATGATCTCACTTATATCTGGAATCTAATGAACACAATATACTGATGAACAAAGCAGAACCAGAGGCATGGAAACATGCAACAGACTGAGGAATCTCAGAGGGAAGGGCTGCGGGGACGGGAAGAGATTAAGCAAAGAACTTACATGCATACTAGAGGCCCGGTGCACAAAATTCGTGCACGGGGGGAGGGTCCCTCAGCCCAGCCTGCATCCTCTCGCAATCCAGGACCCCTCAGGGGATGTCGGGCCTAAACTGGCAGTTGGACCTCCCTCTTGCAATCCAGGACGCTGCATGCACCAGTGACCATACTTTTCATACAGGTGAAAGGCATCTTTCTGTTGTATGAGCAGCTACATTTTTTTGCCCTAATTATAAAAAGTAGTACATAACATGATCCTTCTGAGGCAGTAATACCATTTTCCCCCATCTTATGGGGGAAAGAAGAGAGAAGTTAAGTAACTGGCTTTGTCACACAGTTATAAGTGTCAGAATCAGAGCAGACCACAAAATGTGCAAGCCAGAATGCATGCATGTCATCGCTGCATCATCCTATTTTTTCAGTGTTAGAGTAGCCTTGCCAGATTAATTTTTAAGTCTAAGAGACTGTTCCCAATATATAGGGTCGGGTCCCTAGGCCTGGCTGGCAATCAGGGCCATCTGTGGGGCGACTGGTGGGTGGGATGATCGGGGAGCCCCCTCGGGCACCCACCTTGGCTGGCGGCCTGACGCTACCCATTGGCCAGCCACCCCCACACCCTATTGCCTCCACCCCTGGTTGCCTCCCTCTCAGGGGGCAGATGCTCAACGCAGGAGCTTACCCCAACTGGGGCAGCTCCTGCGTTGAGCGTCTGCCCGTGGTGGTCAGTGCGCATCATAATGACCGGTCATTCTGCTGTTTGGTTGATTTGCATATTAGGGTTTTATTATATAAGATATGCATTGCCCATGAACATAGACAATAGGGTGGTGAAGGCCTGGGGCAGGGTGGGAACCGGATTTGGGAGGGGGAGGGGGAAAAAGAGGAGGAGATATTTGTAATACTTTCAACAATAACAATTAAAAAATGAAATAAAAATAAATAAATAAATACCTACATCTGATGGAATTCCAAAATGGAAAAAAAAGAGAATGCCTCTGATGATACATTTTTTTAAAAACCTCTTTTTTTGTTTAGTCTATTCATCCCTATTTCAACTGTTTCTCATCATAGTTATGAGTCTTGTATCTATCTGTTTGTCCTTCCTGAACATGCCCTAGTTTATCTTGTACCTCTCAAAGAACCACCAAATTAGATACCAGTGTGACCATCTTGAAAGTTTTAAAGTGATTGTTCAAAGATGAAGACTAGCATCAGGCACACTGGAAGCACTTGCTTTATTATCTCCTTTTAAACTCCTTTCATCTTCATCTATTTTGTATTCCATTATCTCATCCTTTTTTCTTTTCCATAGGTAGATTGTTGGCTCTCTGTACCAGCCCATTAAAGTATTTTAGAATCTCCCGCTGGCAGAGATAAAAAGAACTCTCATAAGCCATATGGCCCAATGTTGCCCTTTGTCCAAATGCAAATGTAGACCTCCAGGCCTGGAGAGAAAAGTTAGTGACAGACTGGGGACAGAGTCTAAATTGCTTGATTCCCAGACTCATAACCCTCTACAATTTTTTTTTTAGCTTCTCTCCCATTTGCCTGTTATACAGGAAGCAGACTCAGTTTTGGTGTTTGTGATGATGAGATGTTTGTTGATTTCCAAACCTAGACCATCTCTGATGGGTACTCAAGATCGGGGTGGGGAAAAAGCTTACAGGGATTTAAAAGTCCCAAGACGTGTTGGTCTGTGGGGAGAGATTTTATCTATTAATATGAAACAGAGAAGGTTTGGAATGTGTTTGAACAGAGTCCCATTTTTTAAAAAAGACAAAGAAGAGGCCACAATCTCATGGAAATTGTGAATTCAGAGTGTTGAGAAACTTAGTGGAGAAGAGAACAAAAGGACTTTTCTCAACACAACAAAAAAAGCAGTCCCCACTTCTCATTAAGAGGAGGATTTCTGCTTTAGCCTGAAGGGGAAAGGAGGCTGGTCAGCATGTGCTCCAAGGTATAGAGAACTGAAGGTGAAGTCCGTGACTCAAACTGACCAGGTCAAGTTCTTGTTTTGTGTGTTCCCAAGTTTTCTGCACCTACTGTATGTGTTAATATCTTCTAAGTTTATCATGATGTATTGGCCTATTCTTTTGCCTTTCATCTTCCCTCACAAGTTTGCCCTCTGCCTAGAAACCATGAGGCAACGAACAAGTTCTTCTGTGTCAGTGCTGACCTACATGAGCCCACAATCTTTTTTTTACATTCTTACCAGAACCCTGTGAAATAGGTCTGACTATCATCCTTATTTTCCAGATAAAAAAACTCAGGTCCATGAGGGTGAGCTCTTTATACCACTAATAAAAGGCAGGACTTTTATGAATATAGAACTGGGTTTTGATGTTAAAACCCAATAAGTTATTCTAATAAAGTCAGAAAATTGTTTAACACATTGTAGCTGTATGAAGTGATGAGTGTTGTATACATGACTTACTAGTAGTCTTCTCTGAGGATTTTAACGCCTCCTCTTCCTCATTTCCCATCTTATCTGTTTGCTCATTCCTCACACATGACTTAAAAAAATATTTTCCGCTTTTATCTTTACATCAACCCTGTGAGTTAGGTGGTTTTAGTATTATTATTTTATTATTATCTATCTTTTCCCAGAGATAGAGATTGAGTCAGAAAGACGGTAGGGAACTTGGCACACAGTAAAAGGGCAGATCAAACCACACCTAGGGTTTCAATAAAACCTGAAATGGCATATGATGGCATTTCCCTTAGCAAGTATAAAAAGTCACTAAAACAACAATTCACTCAGACTTAGCTTTGTTTTGAAGTGGTATGTTTTTTTTAAAAAATATATTTTATTGATTTTTTACAGAGAGGAAGGGAGAGGGATAGAGAGCCAGAAACATCGATGAGAGAGAAACATCGATCAGCTGCCTCCTGCACACCCCCCACTGGGGATGTGCCCGCAACCAAGGTACATGCCCTTGACTGGAATCGAACCCGGGACTCCTCAGTCCGCAGGCCGATGCTCTATCCACTGAGCCAAACCGGTCAGGGCTGAAGTGGTATGTTTTATAACTATAATTAAAGTAAAATTCCTTGAAGATGTCATTTCATATAGTACCATATATCAATTTTTCAAGCCTCAGAATAGTATATATTATTTTTAAAAATATGATCAATTAGATCTATCCTGAAAACACCCTATACTCCAGATTAAATTAATTCTCCAAATTCTCCATTATGTCTACTTCAACGTATTTTCTTTCTTAGTCCTTTTTTCCTATCTAAAAGTTAAAAATTACCAGTTTTTTTTCTAAATGGAATTTCTCATATACCTTAAATCTTATGTCCTTCCCATACCTAACTCCATTGCTTTGAAACAAAACATCCCTAAACTGCCACCACATAATCTGTTACAGTCTGCATGTTTGCATCCCTGCATGTTTGCATCCCTGCATGTTGAAACCTAGCCTCCAAGCTGATGGTATTAGGAGGCAGGGCCTTCGGGAGGTCATTAGGTCATGGAGGCAGAGCCCTCATGAATGCAATTAGTGCCCTTATAAAAGAGGCCCCAGAAAGCTTCTGGCCCCTCCCGTCATGTGTGGTTAAAGGGAAAAGATGGCTATCCTGGAAACAGGGCTCTCAGCAGTTGGTCTTCCTGCCACTAGAAATATGAGAAATAAATGTTTGGTGTTTAAAAGCTACCCAGTCTATGAGCATTCTGTCTTAGAAGCCTCAACAGACCGAGACTTCCTCTGACTCTCTCTCTCTCCATCTCTATGTCATTCTCCTTTCCTCTGGCCCCTCTTACTTCCTCCACTGTCCAGACTTCTACAGGTTGGCATTTTGGGTTTCAGTCAAGCTGCTTTCCCCGGATATAAGTGATACAGAGCTAACCCCAAGAAAACTAAGAGTTGCCATAGATTACTTTTAAATGTTGGCTCTGCGTACTTCCCAAGTAGAATGAGAAATACATTAATTCTGGATCTTGGAGTTCACGACTGAAGGTGCTAGCTTGTGTTGCTGAAGCAGTCTGTCCTGTCCTGTTCATACAGCAAGTAGAGGGAAGCCAGAGCCTCTGGTCTTTCCCGAAAGCTGGATGCGTGCAGCCACAGGGGAGCACCAGCTATGGGATATGAGCCCAGTGATTTGCATCTTGGGGAAAGCGGTTCTATTTCCAATGGATTTCCCCTCATGAAAAATCTCAAGTTGTAGCCAAACTTTCTCATAAATATCATGATTCACCAGTGGGCACCTTGCCATCCAGCAAAAAAAATTGATTATGTACTTGTCTAACCTTAATGTCCAGTTAGCTTCAGTGTGGCTAAATGTCTCAAACAGTGGCTCTTTATGTAGATTGATTTTCACCCCCCAGAAGACATTTGCAATGTATATGAAGACATCTTTTTTGGTTGCCACAGCTTGGAGTAGGGTGGAGTATGCTGATACTGCTGTCCTGAAGGTAATGGCCAGATGCAAACCATCCTAAAATTCTCAGAACAGTCCACCGCAACAAAGAATTATTCATCCCAAATGTCAATAAGCCAAGCTTGAGAAACTCCAGCTAAAATGCCTACTGACCTGAGATCTGTAGACACCACTGTGTAACTGAGCCCTTAGTCATCCTATAGAAATAATGACTGACTATGAAAGTCTCTGTCCCTGGTGGTTGTGTGAGAATCAAATGCTGATTGTTGATACTGGATTCAATCTAAAAAATGTTATTAAGAAATAGCTCTTGCTTCAGTGGGGAAATTATCAGTATGGTGTTCTGGATTACTCTTTGATACTATAATTTGAGATCATTTTCAAAAACAGCCAAATTTGGTTTTAAGGTAATTTCATTGTTTCTGTAGTCCTAATTATGTGTTGATTTCTTCATGCAAGCCTATTGATATTGGCAGAGTGCAAGCTAAAAATCTAACATTCACGCAAGAATAAATCAAAATTGGCTCAATTAACTTTCTTATGATTCAGGGTTTGTTAACAGCTTCTCTGTTTTGTTTTGGATTTATTTATTTGATTATATCTTTTGCCTTCTTACATTGCCATCCAGAGTTCCAGTATAATTACACTGCAGTCTTCAGCAGGGTCCCATTACTTGCACAAAAGTTGAATCCATTATCTGCAGATAATGAATTCCAGCAGGATCACTACGATAGCCCTGAACTTTTGGAAAACCTGCCATCTTGGACCTCCCTCTCTCTGGTTCTTAGTCCTTCATTTCCCTTCCAAAGGAGGTTCTTTGCCTCATTCATTTTCATTAGGTTTATTAGGGAACAGCACTGACCAGGTTTCCATTTCTGAGTTTTTTCCAGAAGTGGGCAGAAGAGCCCTGCAAGGAATAACATCACATAAGGAGATGGTAGCTTTTGTTTTCTAGATCTATTCCAGTTAGCAAATAATGTCAGGGACAGGCTCTGTGTTTTAATTTTGTTGAGTTTATGTGTTCAGTGTGGGTCTTTCAATAGTGGTCATCAGCAGTGTTACAGAGGCGGGACTCAGGGTTCTTGAATTCTAATCTTGGTTCTTGCATTAAATGGCTGGATAAATATGGACAACTTGATTGGTTTGGGGGCTTTATTATTCCATCTGTAAATGGGATGGTTGGAACGCTAATGTTCCATGAATGTGGCAGAGAGCTGTTGCAGAAATATGGGGAGCTGTGAGGGAAGGGTAACAACTTCTCCAACATATGCCTAAGTTTTACACAAGGCATATGAGGAAAAGGGACACGAAAAGTTTCAAAGAAATCGATGCCTATGTCTGTGTATCAAATTAAATAAGAAGCTCTATGCCCTATATTCAAGTCTCTTCCCTGCAAGTCTCTTCCCTCTAATTGTTCCCCTCAACTCTCTCTCTCACCATGTAGGTCACCAATAGGATAAGGAATGTGGAAGGAAAGGGAGAAAGTCAGAAATAAGCATAGAAAACTAAGTAAAGCAGAAAGGAGTTTAGTCGAGTGAAATCGGCTTCTTCCAACAATAGTCTGTTGCTCTCGGAAGTTCTAAAAACTGAAAATCATACACAAGCACTAACTCATGCCACTCAGAAGTCTGAATCCGAAGCATTTTTTTTTTTTTTTAAAGATGTGTCTGGGCCATTTGGCAAAGGAGGGCCAGGTCTCATGAAAATTACATAGCTAGAAAGTCAGAGAACAGGAAAAGAGGGATAAATGAAAGGAAAGAAAATGAATTATAGAATAAGAGCTGAATGGAAAAAAAGACAGGAGAAATTATTTTCTCCAGTGAGAAATGCAAAATTTTCCACCAGACAACGGTGACTCTTGGCTGAGTGGCCGATGCATCATGTGAATGAAAATGTAAGGTGGGCGGGGCAGTGCAGGAAGATCTGGCTTGTGTCTGCCTGGTCTCTGAAGCAAAAGGTTCACTGAAGTCCCAGCGGCACCACTGGTTCACCACGCTGCCCCTTTACAGAGTCTGCCGGGGCCATTTACATAGAGGCAGCCATGACCATGACATAGAGTATGGAAAGAGCACTGGACCTTACGTTAGGATATCTGCATTCTGGACCCAGCTCTCCTTGCTGACCTGCCTTGATTTGTCATGGAACCTCTGAAGCCAGTGTTATTAGTTATTAAGTGACAGGGACAGCGTTCTTCATGATCTCTGAGAGTCTTTCAAGCTGTAGCATCTTTTTATAGGTGCAAAAATCACTACTCCAAACCCTTGCTAGACCACATTTCTTGAACAAATATGTTTACTTATCCCTCTCTCTCACCCCTCTTTCACTGCCCAAAAGTAATTCTTTTACCTGCAGAGAGAGAGAGAGTTGAACAAGATGGTCTCTTGGAGTCCCTTCCAGTCCCAAGATCTGTGATTCTAAGAAATCCACAGTTTACTGAATGCCTTAGCAATACAAAAGAACCATTATTATACCAAATCGGAGGAGTTTTCATTTTAAGTGAACCCACCCACCTTTCAGAATTTCTCAAGTCCCACCCATAAAACTGACATTTTATCAAACATTCCCAAAAGAATTCCACAGGCTATCCTTTTGGAGTTTATCAGTGAACAAATTATATTAGTGACAGAATATACTTGATTCTCAAAGATGGGATCTGTGAAGAGAGACAAGCAGTCTATTACTTTCTGTTATTAAAACCTGTAAAGGAATCCCTGATTCACCAGGTTGAGATAGGAGAAAACTAATCAGCAATTGCTACCGTCATTTAATTGAATTTTAAACCTCTGAGGCACTATTTGTAATTGCAATAAAGAGCTGCCTGGGCCTTCAAATGGACAACCCCCATGAGGGGACAACTGGGACTCTAACTCCTTAGCACACAGGACCTAAGAACTGGCTAGACAAAAAAAAAAAAAAAAAAAAAAATCACCCAGGCTTCCTTCCTAAGGAGTGGGACAGAGGATGGTGACTCGGGAATTTAGAACAGCTATTTTTAAGACATAAAATTAACCTCCAATTTGAAATAATTGGGGGAATAAAAGGCACAAAGTCTACATGTAGGTAAAAAGAAACTTAACTACGGGGTTTGGGAAAGGTTTTTATTCTAAACCAACAGTATGTATATCATGCAGGTGTGGCCTAAGGTTTCCAACTTTGTTGTTGTTAAGGTATTCACCTAGAACAGTGGTTCTCAACCTTCTGGCCCTTTAAATACAGTTCCTCATGTTGTGACCCAACCATAAAATTATTTTCATTGCTACTTCATAACTGTAATGTTGCTACTGTTATGAATCGTAATGTAAATATCTGATATGCAGGATGGTCTTAGGCAACCCCTGTGAAAGGGTCGTTCGACCGCCAAAGGGGTCGCGACCCACTGGTTGAGAACCACTAACCTAGAAAGAGAAAGAAGTTCATAAAGCAGAATAAAAGTGAGAAAATTCCTTGAGCTTACTTTTTTTCTTTTCTAGCAACCACTCATAAGATAGATGACAGTCCATAAAAGGGGGGTTTAGAGAGATGACTCTAGGAGGGAGATAACATTGCCTAAGTTAATTACATTTTCTTTCTGTGCCCCCTTAATTCTGAGGAAAATACAAAGGTCAAATAGCACAAAGCACCAACTCAGAAACAATGTATGCAGGAGCAGACTTATTTTAAGTAAAAAAATAAAAAGCACTAGGTTTGCTTGTTTTTTCTTAAATGGCTGAAATAGCAGGAGAAAAAGAGATGCCATTCAAGTTTCCAG
>NW_027223951.1:0-34096 GCF_028538775.1 Myotis yumanensis
AAGATTACTGATAATGTTACAATTCTGGCTAAGTGACTTGATGTTTTTCTGAAGAAAGGTCTTTCACACATGAAGAATTGCCATTTACAGAGCTCGGAATTTGTGTATGAAGCCTTTAAATAAAGAGAATACTGTTCACATTTACTATTTTGGCTGAATTGGCTATAGCTTTTTTATGAAACAGGTTCAATATTGAAGATTTATGTATATATATCTAGAAAACTGTCTCATGTTGGAAATACTCTTAAAATAGAAAATGATTGTACATGGATATGATTAGAAATATGTGAAAACCCTTAAAATACAAGTAAATACAGACATACTTTCCTTAAGGCCCTCTTGAAACACTAGATTAGAGGAATAAAGCTGTGAAATGACAAGATTACTGATAATGTAACAATTCTGGCTAACTGACTTGGCATTATTCTGAAGAAAGTTCTTTCAAACATGTAGAATTGTGGTTTATAGAGCTCAGAATTTGTGTATGAAGCCTTTAAATCAAGAGAATACTGTTCACATTTACTATTTTGCCTGAATTGGCTAGAGTTTTTTGAATGAAACAGTTTGAATCCTGAAGATTCATGTATATATAGCTAAGAAAAACTGTCTCATGTTGGTAATACTCTTAAAATACACAATGATTGTACATTGGAATGATTAGAAACGTGTGAAAACCCTTAAAATACAAGGAAATACAGCCATACTTTCGTTACGGCCCTGTTCAAACACTGCGATTAGAGGTATAAAGCTGTGAAATGACAAGATTACTGATAATGTTACAATTCTGGGTAACTGACTTGATGTTTTTTCTGAAGAAAGTTCTTTCAAACTTGTAGAATTGCCATTTACAGAGCTCGGAATTTGTGTATGAAGCCTTTAAATAAAGAGAATACTGTTCACATTTACTATTTTGGCTGAATTGGCTATAGCTATTTGTATGAAACAGGTTCAATATTGAAGATTTATGTATATATATCTAGAAAACTGTCTCATGTTGGAATACTCTTAAAATAGAAAATGATTGTACATGGATATGATTAGAAACGTGTGAAAACCCTTAAAATACAAGGAAATACAGACATAATTTCCTTAAGGCCCTCTTGAAACACTGAGATTAGAGGAATAAAGCTGTGAAATGACAAGATTACTGATAATGTAACAATTCTGGCTAACTGACTTGGCGTTTTTCTGAAGAAAGTTCTTTCAAACTTGTAGAATTGCCATTTATAGACCTCAGAATTTGTGTATAAAGCCTTTAAATAAAGAGAACACTGTTCACATTTGCTATTTTGGCTGAATTGGCTTGCGTTTTTTGAATGAAACAGTTTCAATCCTGAAGATTCATGTATATATATGTAAGAAAACTGTCTCATGTTGGTAATACTCTTAAAATACACAATGATTGTACATTGGAATGATTAGAAACGTGTGAAAACCCTTAAAATACAAGGAAATACAGCCGTACTTTCGTTAAGGCCCTGTTCAAACACTGAAATAGAGGTATAAAGCTGTGAAATGACAAGATTACTGATAATGTTACGATTCTGGCTAACTGACTTGATGTTTTTCTGAAGAAAGGTCTTTCACACATGAAGAGTTGCCATTTACAGAGCTCAGAATATGTGTATGAAGCCATTAAATCAAGAGAATACTGGTCACATTTACTATTTTGGCTGAATTGGCTATAGTTGTTTGTTTGAAACAGTTACAATCTTGAAGATTTATTTATATATATTTAAGAAAACTGTCTCATGTTTGTAATACTCTTAAAATACACAATGACTGTACATGGAAATGATTAGAAACGTGTGAAAACCCTTAAAATACAAGGAAATACAGCCATACAGGCGTTAAGGCCCTGTTCAAACACTGAGATTAGAGGTATAAAGCTGTGAAATGACAAGATTACTGATAATGTAACAATTCTGGCTAACTGACTTGGCGTTTTTCTGAAGAAAGTTCTTTCAAACATGGAGAATTGCCATTGATAGACCTCAAATTTGTGTATAAAGCCTTTAAATAAAGAGAACACTCTTCACATTTGCTATTTCGGCTGAATTGGCTGGAGTTTTTTGAATGAAACAGTTTCAATCCTGAAGATTCATGTATATATATGTAAGAAAATTGTCTCATGTTGGAAGAACTCTTAAAATACACAATGATTGTACATTGAAATGATTAGAAACGTGAGAAAATCCTTAAAATACAAGGAAATACAGCCATTCTTTCGTTAAGGCCCTGTTCAAACACTGAGATTAGAGGTATAAAGCTGTGAAATGACAAGATTACTGATAATGTTACAATTCTGGGTAACTGACTTGATGTTTTTCTGAAGAAAGGTCTTTCGCACATGAAGAATTGCCATTTACAGAGCCTGGAATTTGTGTATGAACACGTTAAATAAAGAGAATACTGTTCACATTTTCTATTGTGGCTTAATTGGCTAGAGTTTTTTGAATGAAACCGTTTGAATCCTAAACATTCATGTATATATATCGAAGAAAACTGTCTCATGTTGGTAATACTCTAAAAATACACAATGATTGTACATGGAAATGATTAGAGACATGTGAAAACCCTTAAAATCCAAGTAAATACAGCCATACTTTCGTTTAGGCCCTGTGCAAACCCTGAGATTAGAGGTATAAAGCTGTGAAATGACAAGATTACTGATAATGTTACAATTCTGGCTAAGTGACTTGATGTTTTTCTGAAGAAAGGTCTTTCACACATGAAGAATTGCCATTTACAGAGCTCGGAATTTGTGTATGAAGCCTTTAAATAAAGAGAATACTGTTCACATTTACTATTTTGGCTGAATTGGCTATAGCTTTTTGTATGAAACAGGTTCAATATTGAAGATTTATGTATATATATCTAGAAAACTGTCTCATGTTGGAAATACTCTTAAAATAGAAAATGATTGTACATGGATATGATTAGAAATATGTGAAAACCCTTAAAATACAAGTAAATACAGACATACTTTCCTTAAGGCCCTCTTGAAACACTAGATTAGAGGAATAAAGCTGTGAAATGACAAGATTACTGATAATGTAACAATTCTGGCTAACTGACTTGGCATTATTCTGAAGAAAGTTCTTTCAAACATGTAGAATTGTGGTTTATAGAGCTCAGAATTTGTGTATGAAGCCTTTAAATCAAGAGAATACTGTTCACATTTACTATTTTGCCTGAATTGGCTAGAGTTTTTTGAATGAAACAGTTTGAATCCTGAAGATTCATGTATATATAGCTAAGAAAACTGTCTCATGTTGGTAATACTCTTAAAATACACAATGATTGTACATTGGAATGATTAGAAACGTGTGAAAACCCTTAAAATACAAGGAAATACAGCCATACTTTCGTTACGGCCCTGTTCAAACACTGCGATTAGAGGTATAAAGCTGTGAAATGACAAGATTACTGATAATGTTACAATTCTGGGTAACTGACTTGATGTTTTTCTGAAGAAAGTTCTTTCAAACTTGTAGAATTGCCATTTACAGAGCTCGGAATTTGTGTATGAAGCCTTTAAATAAAGAGAATACTGTTCACATTTACTATTTTGGCTGAATTGGCTATAGCTATTTGTATGAAACAGGTTCAATATTGAAGATTTATGTATATATATCTAGAAAACTGTCTCATGTTGGAAATACTCTTAAAATAGAAAATGATTGTACATGGATATGATTAGAAACGTGTGAAAACCCTTAAAATACAAGGAAATACAGCCATAATTTCCTTAAGGCCCTCTTGAAACACTGAGATTAGAGGAATAAAGCTGTGAAATGACAAGATTACTGATAATGTAACAATTCTGGCTAACTGACTTGGCGTTTTTCTGAAGAAAGTTCTTTCAAACTTGTAGAATTGCCATTTATAGACCTCAGAATTTGTGTATAAAGCCTTTAAATAAAGAGAACACTGTTCACATTTGCTATTTTGGCTGAATTGGCTTGCGTTTTTTGAATGAAACAGTTTCAATCCTGAAGATTCATGTATATATATGTAAGAAAACTGTCTCATGTTGGTAATACTCTTAAAATACACAATGATTGTACATTGGAATGATTAGAAACGTGTGAAAACCCTTAAAATACAAGGAAATACAGCCGTACTTTCGTTAAGGCCCTGTTCAAACACTGAAATAGAGGTATAAAGCTGTGAAATGACAAGATTACTGATAATGTTACGATTCTGGCTAACTGACTTGATGTTTTTCTGAAGAAAGGTCTTTCACACATGAAGAGTTGCCATTTACAGAGCTCAGAATATGTGTATGAAGCCATTAAATCAAGAGAATACTGGTCACATTTACTATTTTGGCTGAATTGGCTATAGTTGTTTGTTTGAAACAGTTACAATCTTGAAGATTTATTTATATATATTTAAGAAAACTGTCTCATGTTTGTAATACTCTTAAAATACACAATGACTGTACATGGAAATGATTAGAAACGTGTGAAAACCCTTAAAATACAAGGAAATACAGCCATACAGGCGTTAAGGCCCTGTTCAAACACTGAGATTAGAGGTATAAAGCTGTGAAATGACAAGATTACTGATAATGTAACAATTCTGGCTAACTGACTTGGCGTTTTTCTGAAGAAAGTTCTTTCAAACATGGAGAATTGCCATTGATAGACCTCAAATTTGTGTATAAAGCCTTTAAATAAAGAGAACACTCTTCACATTTGCTATTTCGGCTGAATTGGCTGGAGTTTTTTGAATGAAACAGTTTCAATCCTGAAGATTCATGTATATATATGTAAGAAAATTGTCTCATGTTGGAAGAACTCTTAAAATACACAATGATTGTACATTGAAATGATTAGAAACGTGAGAAAATCCTTAAAATACAAGGAAATACAGCCATTCTTTCGTTAAGGCCCTGTTCAAAACACTGAGATTAGAGGTATAAAGCTGTGAAATGACAAGATTACTGATAATGTTACAATTCTGGGTAACTGACTTGATGTTTTTCTGAAGAAAGGTCTTTCGCACATGAAGAATTGCCATTTACAGAGCCTGGAATTTGTGTATGAACACGTTAAATAAAGAGAATACTGTTCACATTTTCTATTGTGGCTTAATTGGCTAGAGTTTTTTGAATGAAACCGTTTGAATCCTAAACATTCATGTATATATATCGAAGAAAACTGTCTCATGTTGGTAATACTCTAAAAATACACAATGATTGTACATGGAAATGATTAGAGACATGTGAAAACCCTTAAAATCCAAGTAAATACAGCCATACTTTCGTTTAGGCCCTGTGCAAACCCTGAGATTAGAGGTATAAAGCTGTGAAATGACAAGATTACTGATAATGTTACAATTCTGGCTAAGTGACTTGATGTTTTTCTGAAGAAAGGTCTTTCACACATGAAGAATTGCCATTTACAGAGCTCGGAATTTGTGTATGAAGCCTTTAAATAAAGAGAATACTGTTCACATTTACTATTTTGGCTGAATTGGCTATAGCTTTTTTATGAAACAGGTTCAATATTGAAGATTTATGTATATATATCTAGAAAACTGTCTCATGTTGGAAATACTCTTAAAATAGAAAATGATTGTACATGGATATGATTAGAAATATGTGAAAACCCTTAAAATACAAGTAAATACAGACATACTTTCCTTAAGGCCCTCTTGAAACACTAGATTAGAGGAATAAAGCTGTGAAATGACAAGATTACTGATAATGTAACAATTCTGGCTAACTGACTTGGCATTATTCTGAAGAAAGTTCTTTCAAACATGTAGAATTGTGGTTTATAGAGCTCAGAATTTGTGTATGAAGCCTTTAAATCAAGAGAATACTGTTCACATTTACTATTTTGCCTGAATTGGCTAGAGTTTTTTGAATGAAACAGTTTGAATCCTGAAGATTCATGTATATATAGCTAAGAAAACTGTCTCATGTTGGTAATACTCTTAAAATACACAATGATTGTACATTGGAATGATTAGAAACGTGTGAAAACCCTTAAAATACAAGGAAATACAGCCATACTTTCGTTACGGCCCTGTTCAAACACTGCGATTAGAGGTATAAAGCTGTGAAATGACAAGATTACTGATAATGTTACAATTCTGGGTAACTGACTTGATGTTTTTCTGAAGAAAGTTCTTTCAAACTTGTAGAATTGCCATTTACAGAGCTCGGAATTTGTGTATGAAGCCTTTAAATAAAGAGAATACTGTTCACATTTACTATTTTGGCTGAATTGGCTATAGCTATTTGTATGAAACAGGTTCAATATTGAAGATTTATGTATATATATCTAGAAAACTGTCTCATGTTGGAAATACTCTTAAAATAGAAAATGATTGTACATGGATATGATTAGAAACGTGTGAAAACCCTTAAAATACAAGGAAATACAGACATAATTTCCTTAAGGCCCTCTTGAAACACTGAGATTAGAGGAATAAAGCTGTGAAATGACAAGATTACTGATAATGTAACAATTCTGGCTAACTGACTTGGCGTTTTTCTGAAGAAAGTTCTTTCAAACTTGTAGAATTGCCATTTATAGACCTCAGAATTTGTGTATAAAGCCTTTAAATAAAGAGAACACTGTTCACATTTGCTATTTTGGCTGAATTGGCTTGCGTTTTTTGAATGAAACAGTTTCAATCCTGAAGATTCATGTATATATATGTAAGAAAACTGTCTCATGTTGGTAATACTCTTAAAATACACAATGATTGTACATTGGAATGATTAGAAACGTGTGAAAACCCTTAAAATACAAGGAAATACAGCCGTACTTTCGTTAAGGCCCTGTTCAAACACTGAAATAGAGGTATAAAGCTGTGAAATGACAAGATTACTGATAATGTTACGATTCTGGCTAACTGACTTGATGTTTTTCTGAAGAAAGGTCTTTCACACATGAAGAGTTGCCATTTACAGAGCTCAGAATATGTGTATGAAGCCATTAAATCAAGAGAATACTGGTCACATTTACTATTTTGGCTGAATTGGCTATAGTTGTTTGTTTGAAACAGTTACAATCTTGAAGATTTATTTATATATATTTAAGAAAACTGTCTCATGTTTGTAATACTCTTAAAATACACAATGACTGTACATGGAAATGATTAGAAACGTGTGAAAACCCTTAAAATACAAGGAAATACAGCCATACAGGCGTTAAGGCCCTGTTCAAACACTGAGATTAGAGGTATAAAGCTGTGAAATGACAAGATTACTGATAATGTAACAATTCTGGCTAACTGACTTGGCGTTTTTCTGAAGAAAGTTCTTTCAAACATGGAGAATTGCCATTGATAGACCTCAAATTTGTGTATAAAGCCTTTAAATAAAGAGAACACTCTTCACATTTGCTATTTCGGCTGAATTGGCTGGAGTTTTTTGAATGAAACAGTTTCAATCCTGAAGATTCATGTATATATATGTAAGAAAATTGTCTCATGTTGGAAGAACTCTTAAAATACACAATGATTGTACATTGAAATGATTAGAAACGTGAGAAAATCCTTAAAATACAAGGAAATACAGCCATTCTTTCGTTAAGGCCCTGTTCAAACACTGAGATTAGAGGTATAAAGCTGTGAAATGACAAGATTACTGATAATGTTACAATTCTGGGTAACTGACTTGATGTTTTTCTGAAGAAAGGTCTTTCGCACATGAAGAATTGCCATTTACAGAGCCTGGAATTTGTGTATGAACACGTTAAATAAAGAGAATACTGTTCACATTTTCTATTGTGGCTTAATTGGCTAGAGTTTTTTGAATGAAACCGTTTGAATCCTAAACATTCATGTATATATATCGAAGAAAACTGTCTCATGTTGGTAATACTCTAAAAATACACAATGATTGTACATGGAAATGATTAGAGACATGTGAAAACCCTTAAAATCCAAGTAAATACAGCCATACTTTCGTTTAGGCCCTGTGCAAACCCTGAGATTAGAGGTATAAAGCTGTGAAATGACAAGATTACTGATAATGTTACAATTCTGGCTAAGTGACTTGATGTTTTTCTGAAGAAAGGTCTTTCACACATGAAGAATTGCCATTTACAGAACTCTTAATTTGTGTTTGAAGCCGTTTAATAAAGAGAATACTGTTCACATTTACTATTTTGGCTGAATTGCCTAGAGTTTTTTGATGAAACAGTTTCAATCCTGAAGATTCATGTATATATATCTAAGAAAACTGTCTCATGTTGGTAGTACTCTTAAAATACAGAATGATTGTACATGGATATGATTAGAAACATGTGAAAACCCTTAAAATACAAGGAAATACAGCCATACTTTCGTTAAGGCCCTCTTGAAACACTGACATTAGAGGTATAAAGCTGTGAAATGACAAGATTACTGATAAAGTAACCTTTCTGGCTAACTGACTTGGCCTTTTTCTGAAGAAAGTCCTTTCAGACAGGTAGAATTGTGGTTTGTAGAGCTCAGAATTCGTGTATGAAGACTTTAAATAAAGAGAATACTGTTGACATATATTATTTTGGCTGAATTCGCTCGAGTTTTCTGAATGAAACAGTTTGAATCCTGAAGATTCATGTAATATATCTAAGAAAACTGTATCATGTTGGTAATACTCTTAAAATACACAATGATTGTACATGGAAATGATTAGAAACGTGAGAAAACCCTTAAAATACAAGGAAATACAGCCATACTTTTGTTAATCCACTGTTCAAATACTTTGATTAGCGGTATAAAGCTCTGAAGTGACAAGATTACTGATAATGTAACAATTCTGGCTAAATGACTTGGCGTTTTTATGATGAAAGTTCTTTCAAACATGTTGAATTGCCATTTATAGACCTCAGAATTTGTCTTTAAAGCCTTTAAATAAAGAGAACACTGTTCACATTTGCTATTTTGGCTGAATTGGCTGGAGTTTTTTGAATGAAACAGTTTCAATCCTGAAGATTTATGTATATATATCAAGAAAACTGTCTCATGTTGGTAATACTCTTAAAATACACAATGATTGTACATGGAAATGATTAGAAACGTGTGAAAACCATTAAAATACAAGGAAATCCAGCCATACTTTCATTAAGGCCCTGTTCAAACACTGAGATTAGAGGTATAAAGCTGTGAAGTGACAAGATTACTGATAATGTAACAATTCTGGCTAACTGACTTGGCATTATTCTGAAGAAAGTTCTTTCAAACATGTAGAATTGTGGTTTATAGAGCTCAGAATTTGTGTATGAAGCCTTTAAATCAAGAGAATACTGTTCACATTTACTATTTTGCCTGAATTGGCTAGAGTTTTTTGAATGAAACAGTTTGAATCCTGAAGATTCATGTATATATATCAAGAAAACTGTCTCATGTTGGTAATACTCTTAAAATACACAATGATTGTACATGGAAATGATTAGAAACGTGTGAAAACCCTTAAAATACAAGGAAATACAGCCATACTTTCATTAAGGCCCTGTTCAAACACTGAGATTAGAGGTATAAACCTGTGAAATCACAAGATCAGTGATAACGTAACAATTCCGGCTAACTGACTTGGCGTTTTTCTGAAGAAAGTTCTTTTCAAACATGTAGAATGGCCATTTATAGAGCTCACAATTTGTGTATAAAGCCTTTAAATAAAGAGAACACTCTTCACATTTAGTATTTCGGCTGAATTGGCTGGAGTTTTTGAATGAAACAGTTTCAATCCTGAAGATTCATGTATATATACGTAAGAAATTGTCTCATATTGGACGAACTCTTAAAATACACAATGATTGTACATTGAAATGATTAGAAACGTGAGAAAACCCTTAAAATACAAGGAAATACAGCCATACTTTCTTTAAGGCCCTGTTCAAACACTGAGATTAGAGGTATAAAGTTGTGAAATGACAAGATTACTAATACTGTTACAATTCTGGCTAACGGACTTGATGTTTTTCTGAAGAAAGGTCTTTCACACATGAAGAATTGCCATTTACAGAGCTCGGAATTTGGGTATGAACCCGTTAAATAAAGAGAATACTGTTCACATTTACTATTTTGGCTGAATTGGGTAGAGTTTTTTGAATGAAACAGTTTGAAACCTGAAGATTCATGTATATATATCTAAGAAAACTGTCTCATGTCGGTAATACTCTTAAAATACACAATGATTGTACATAGAAATGATTAAAGACATGAGAAAACCCTTAAAATACAAGTAAATACAGGCATACTTTCGTTAAGGCCCTGTTCAAAACACTGAAATAGAGGTATAAAGCTGTGAAATGACAAGATTACTGATAATGTTACCATTCTGGCTAACTGACTTGATGTTTTTCTGAAGAAAGGTCTTTCACACATGAAGAGTTGCCATTTACAGAGCTCGGAATTTGTGTATGAAGCCGTTAAATAAAGAGAAAACTGATCACATTTACTATTTTGGCTGAATCTGCTATAGTTCTTTGTTTGAAACAGTTACAATCTTGAAGATTTATTTATATATATCTAAGAAAACTGTCTCATGTTGGTAATACTCTTAAATACACAATGATTGTACATGGAAATGATTAGAAACATGTGAAAACCCTTAAAATACAAGGAAATACAGCCATACTTTCTTTAAGGCCTGTTCAAACACTGAGATTAGAGGTATAAAGCTCTGAAATGACAAGATTACTGATAATGTAACTATTCTGGCTAACTGACTTGGCCTTTTTCTGATGAAAGTCCTTTCAAACATATAGAATTGTGGTTTGTAGAGCTAAGAATTTGTGTATGAAGCCTTTAAATAAAGAGAAAACTGTTCACATTAATTATTTTGGCTGAATTGGCTAGAGTTTTTTGAATGAAACAGTTTGAATCCGGAAGATTCATGTATATATATCTATGAAAACTTTCTCATGTTGGTAATACTCTTAAAATACACAATGATTGTACATGGAAATTATTAGAAACGTGAGAAAACCTTTAAAATACATGGAAATACAGCCATACTTTCGTTAGGGCTCTGTTCAAACACTGAGATTAGAGGTATAAAGCTGTGAAGTGACAAAATCACTGATAATGTAACAATTCTGGCTAACTGACTTGGCGTTTTTCTGAAGAAAGTTCTTTCAAACATGTAGAATTGCCAATTATACACCTCAGAATTTGTGTATAAAGCCTTTAAATAAAGAATACACTGTTCTCATTTGCTATTTTGGCTGAATTAGCTGGAGTTTCTTGAATGAAACAGTTTCAATCCTGAAGATTGATGTATACATATGTAAGAAAAGTAGCTCATGTTGGTAATACTCTTAAAATACACAATGATTGTACATGGAAATGATTAGAAACGTGAGAAAACCCTTAAAATACAAGGAAATACAGCCATACTTTCGTTAAGGCCCTGTTCAAACACTGAAATAAGAGGTATAAAAATGTGAAATGACAAGATTACTGATAATGTTACAATTCTGGCTATCTGACTTGATGTTTTTCTGAAGAAAGGTTTTTCACACATGAAGAATTGCCATTTACAGAGCTCGGAATTTGTGTATGAAGCCGTAAAATAAAGAGAATACTGTTCACATTTACTATTTTGGCTGAATTGGCTAGAGTTTTTTGAATGAAATAGTTTGAATCCTGAAGATTCATGTACACATATGTAAGAAAACTGTCTCATGTTGGTAATACTCTTAAAATACACAAAGATTGTACATGGAAATGATTAGAAACGTGTGAAAACCCTTAAAATACAAGGAAATACAGCCATACTTTCATTAAGGCCCTGTTCAAACACTGAGATTAGAGGTATAAAGCTGTGAAATGACAAGATTACTGATAATGTAACAATTCTGGCTAACTGACTTGGCATTTTTCTGAAGAAAGTTCTTTCAAACATGTAGAATTGCCATTTATAGAGCTCAGAATTTGTGTATAAAGCCTTTAAATAAAGAGAACACTCTTCACATTTGCTATTTCGGCTGAATTGGCTGGAGTTTTTTGAATGAAACAGTTTCAATCCTGAAGATTCATGTATATATATGTAAGAAAAATTGTCTCATGTTGGAAGAACTCTTAAAATACACAACGATTGTACATTGAAATGATTAGATATGTGAGAAAACCCTCAAAATACAAGGAAATACAGCCATACTTTCGTTAAGGCCCTGTTCAAACACTGAGATTAGAGGTATAAAGCTGTGAAATGACAAGATTACTAATACTGTTACAATTCTGGCTAACTGACTTGATGTTTTTCTGAAGAAAGGTCTTTCACACATGAAGAATTACCATTTACAGAGCTCGGAATTTGTGTATGAAGCCGTTAAATAAAGAGAATTCTGATCACATTTACTATTTTGGCTGAATTGGCTATAGATGTTTGTTTGAAACAGTTACAATCTTGAAGATTTATTTATATATATCTAAGAAAACTGTCTCATGTTCCTAATACTCTTAAAATACTCAATGATTGTACATGGAAATGATTAGAAACATGGGAAAACCCTTAAAATACAAGTAAATACACCCATACTTTCATTAAGGCCCTCTTGGAACACTGAGATTAGAGGTATAAAGCTGTGAAATGACAAGATTACTGATCATTTAACTATTCTGGCTAACTGACTTGGCCTTTTTCTGAAGAAAGTACTTTCAAACATGTAGAATTTTGCTTTGTAGAGCTAAGAATTTGTGTATGAAGCCTTTAAATAAAGAGAATACTGTTCACATTTATTATTTTGGCTGAATTGAGTAGAGTTTTTTGAATGAAACAGTCTCAATACTGAAGATTCATGTATACATATGTAAGAAAAACTGTCTCATGTTGGTAATACTCTTAAAATACACAAAGATTGCACATGGAAATGATTAGAAACGAGTGAAAACCCTTAAAATACAAGGAAATACAGCCATACTTTCGTTAAGTCCCTGTTCAAACACTGAGATTAGAGGTATAAAGCTGTGAAATGACAAGATTACTGATAATGTTACAATGCTTGCTAAGTGACTTGATGTTTTTCTGAAGATAGGTCTTTCACACATGAAGAATTGCCATTTACAGAGCTCGGAATTTGTGTATGAAGCCGTTACATAAAGAGAATACTGTTCACATTTACTATTTTGGCTGAATTGGCTAGAGTTTTTTGAATGAAACAGTATGAATCCTGAAGATTCATGTATATATATCTAAGAAAACTGTCTCATGTTAGTAATACTCTTAAAATACACAATGATTTGATATGGATAAGATTATAAACATGTGAAAACCCTTAAAATACAAGTAAATACAGCCATACTTTGGTTAAGGCCCTGTTCAAACACTGGGATTAGAGGTATAAAGCTGTGAAATGACAAAATTACTGATAATGTAACAATTCTGGCTAACTGACTTGGTGTATTTCTAAAGAAAGTTCATTCAAACATGTAGAATATGGTTTGTAGAGCTCACAATTTGTGTGTGAAGCTTTTAAATAAAGAGAATACTGTACACATTTACTATTTTGGCTGAATTGGCTAGAGTTTTTTGAATGAAACAGTTTGAATCCTGAAGATTCATGTATATATATATCTAAGAAAACTGTTTCATGTTGGTAATACTCTTAAAATACACAGTGATTGTATATGGAAATGATTTGAAACGTGAGAAAACCATTAAAATACAAGGAAATACTGCGATACTTTCGTTAAGTCCCTGTTCAAACACTGAAATTAGAGTTATAAAGCTGTGAAATGACAATATTACTGATAATGTTAAAATTCTGGCTAACTGAATTGATGTTTTTCTGAAGAAAGGTCTTTCACACATGAAGAATTGCCATTTACAGAGCTCAGAATTTGTGTATGAAGCCGTTAAATAAAGAGAATACAGTTCACATTTACTATTTTGGCTGAATTGGCTATAGTTTTTTGTATGAAACAGTTTCAATCTGGAAGATTTATGTATATATATATCTAGAAAACTGTCTCATGTTGGTAATACTCTTAAAATACAAAATGATTGTACATGGAAATGATTAGAAACATGTGAAAACCCTTAAAATAAAAGGAAATACAGCCATACATTCGTTAAGGCCTTGTTCAAACACTGAGATTTGAGGTATAAAGCTGTGAAGTGACAAGATTACTGATAATGTAACAATTCTGGCTAACTGACTTGGCATTATTCTGAAGAAAGTTCTTTCAAACATTTAGAATTGTGGTTTATAGAGCTCAGAATTTGTGTATGAAGCCTTTAAATCAAGAGAATACTGTTCACATTTACTATTTTGCCTGAATTGGCTAGAGTTTTTTGAATGAAACAGTTTCAATCCTGAAGATTCATGTATATATATCTAAGAAAACTGTCTCATGTTGGTAATACTCTTAAAATACACAATGATTGTACATGGAAATGATTAGAAACCTGTGAAAACCCTTAAAATACAAGGAAATACAGCCATACATTCGTTAAGGCCCTGTTCAAAACACTGAGATTAGAGGTATAAAGCTGTGAAATGACAAGATTACTGATAATGTAACAATTCTGGCTAACTGACTTGGCGTTTTTCTGAAGGAAGTTCTTTCAAAACTTGTAGAATTGCCATTTATAGACCTCAGAATTTGTGTATAAAGCCTTTAAATAAAGAGAACACTGTTCACATTTGCTATTTTGGCTGAATTGGCTGGCGTTTTTTGAATGAAACAGTTTCAATCCTGAATTTCATGTATATATATGTAAGAAAATTGTCTCATGTTGGAGGAACTCTTAAAATACACAATGATTGTACATTGAAATGATTAGAAACATGAGAAAACCCTTAAAATACAAGGAAATACAGCCATAATTTCGTTAAGGCCCTGTTCAAACACTGAGATTACAGGTATAAAGCTGTGAAATGACAAGATTACTAATAATGTTACAATTCTGGCTAACTAACTTGATGTTTTTCTGAAGAAAGTTCTTTCACACATGAAGAATTGCCATTCATCGAGCTCGGAATTTGTGTATGAAGCTGTTAAATAAAGAGAATACTGTTCACAATTACTATTTTGGCTGAATTGGCTAGAGTTTTTTGAATGAAACAGTTTGAATCCTGAAGATTCATGTATATATATCTAAGAAAACTGTTTCATGTTGGTAATACTCTTAAAATACACAGTGATTGTATATGGAAATGATTTGAAACGTGAGAAAACCATTAAAATACAAGGAAATACTGCGATACTTTCGTTAAGGCCCTGTTCAAACACTGAAATTAGAGTTATAAAGCTGTGAAATGACAAGATTACTGATAATGTTAAAATTCTGGCTAACTGACTTGATGTTTTTCTGAAGAAAGGTCTTTCACACATGAAGAATTGCCATTTACAGAGCTCGGAATTTGTGTATGAAGCCGATAAATAAAGAGAATACAGTTCACATTTACTATTTTGGCTGAATTGGCTATAGTTTTTTGTATGAAACAGTTTCAGTCTGGAAGATTTATGTATATATATATCTAGAAAACTGTCTCATGTTGGTAATACTCTTAAAATACAAATGATTGCACATGGAAATGATTAGAAACATGTGAAAACCCTTAAAATAAAAGGAAATACATCCATACTTTCGTTAAGGCCTTGTTCAAACACTGAGATTTGAGGTATAAAGCTGTGAAGTGAAAGATTACTGATAATGTAACAATTCTGGTTAACTGACTTGGCATTATTCTGAAGAAAGTTCTTTCAAACATGTAGAATTGTGGTTTATAGAGCTCATAATTTGTGTATGAAGCCTTTAAATCAAGAGAATACTGTTCACATTTACTAGTTTGGCTGAATTGGCTAGAGTTTTTTGAATGAAACAGTTTCAATCCTGAAGATTCATGTATATATATCTAAGAAAACTGTCTCATGTTGGTAATACTCTTAAAATACACAATGATTGTACATGGAAATGATTAGAAACGGGTGAAAACCCTTAAAATACAAGGAAATACAGCCATACTTTCGTTACGGCCCTGTTCAAACACTGAGATTAGAGGTGTAAAGCTGTGAAATGACAAGATTACTGATAATGTTACAATTCTGGGTGACTGACTTGATGTTTTTCTGAAGAAAGGTCTTTCACACATGAAGAATTGCCATTTACAGAGCTCGGAATTTGTGTATGAAGCCTTTAAATAAAGAGAATACTGTTCACATTTACTAGTTTGGCTGAATTGGCTAGAGTTTTTTGAATGAAACTGTTTGAATCCTGAAGATTCATGTATATATATCTAAGAAAACTGTTTCATGTTGGTAATACTCTTAAAATACACAATGATTGTACATGGAAATGATTAGAAACGTGTGAAAACCCTTAAAATATAAGTATATACAGCGATACATTCGTTAAGCCACTGTTCAAAAACTGAGTTTAGAGGTATAAAGCTGTGAAATGACAAGGTTACTGATAAGGTAACAATTCTACCTAACTGACTTGGTGTTTTCCTGAAGAAAGTTCTTTCAAACATGTAGAATTCTGGTTTGTAGAGATCAGAATTTGTGTATGAAGCCTTTAAATAAAGAGAATACTGTTCACATTTACTAGTTTGGCTGAATTGGCTAGAGCTTTTTGAATGAAACAGTTTCAATCCTGAAGATTCATGTATATATATCTTAGAAAACTGTCTCATGTTGGTAGAACTCTTAAAATACACAATGATTGTACATGGAAATGATTAGAAAGATGTGAAAACCCTTAAAATACTAGTAAATACAGCCATTCTTTTGTTAAGGCCCTCTTGAAACACTGAGATTAGAAGTATAAAGCTGTGAAATGACAAGATTACTGATAATGTAACAATTCTGGCTAACTGACTTGATGTTTTTCTGAAGAAAGGTCTTTCACACATGTAGAATTGACATTTACAGAGGTCAGAATTTGTGTATAAAGCCTTTAAATAAAGAGAATACTGTTCACATTCACTATTTTGGCTGAATTAGCTAGAGTTTTTTGAATGAAACAGTTTCAATCCTGAAGATTATATATATATATCTAAGAAAACAGTCTCATGTTGGTAAAACTCTTAAAATACACCGTGATTGTTCATGGAAATGATTTGAAACGTGTTGAAAACCTTAAAATACAAGTAAATACAGCCATTCTTTCGTTATGGCCCTGTTCAAACACTGAGTTTAGAGGTATAAAGCTTTGAAATGACAAGTTTACTGATAATGTAACAATTCTGGCTAACTGACTTGACGTTTTTCTGAGGAAAGTTCTTTCAAACATGTAGAATTGCCATGTACAGAGCTCAGAATTTGTGTATGAAGCCTTTAAATAAAGAGAATACTATTCACATTTACTAGTTTGGCTGAATTGGCTAGAGTTTTTTGAATGAAACTGTTTGAATCCTGAAGATTCATGTATATATATCTAAG
This sequence comes from Myotis yumanensis, assembly GCF_028538775.1. Lineage (NCBI taxonomy): Eukaryota > Metazoa > Chordata > Mammalia > Chiroptera > Vespertilionidae > Myotis > Myotis yumanensis. The sequence goes on from NW_027223951.1 coordinate 17,347, forward strand.
AAAACTGTCTCATGTTGGTAATACTCTTAAAATACACAATGATTGTACATGGAAATGATTAGAAACGTGTGGAAACCCTTACAATAAAAGTATATACAGCGATACATTCGTTAAGCCACTGTTCAAAAACTGAGTTTAGAGGTATAAAGCTGTGAAATGACAAGGTTACTGATAATGTAACAATTCTTCCTAACTGACTTGGTGTTTTCCTAAAGAAAGTTCTTTCAAACATGTAGAATTCTGGTTTGCAGAGATCAGAATTTGTGTATGAAGCCTTTAAATAAAGAGAATACTGTTCACATTTACTATTTTGGCTGAATTGGCTAGATTTTTTTGAATGAAACAGTTTCAATCCTGAAGATTCATGTATATATATCTAAGAAAACTGTCTCATGTTGGTAGAACTCTTAAAATACACAATGATTGTACATGAAAGTGATTAGAAAGATGTGAAAACCCTTAAAATACAAGTAAATACAGCCATTCTTTTGTTAAGGCCCTCTTGAAACACTGAGATTAGAAGTATAAAGCTGTGAAATGACAAGATTACTGATAATGTAACAATTCTGGCTAACTGACTTGATGTTTTTCTGAAGAAAGGTCTTTCACACATGTAGAATTGACATTTACAGAGGTCAGAATTTGTGTATAAAGCCTTTAAATAAAGAGAATACTGTTCACATTAACTATTTTGGCTGAATTAGCTAGAGTTTTTTGAATGAAACAGTTTCAATCCTGAAGATTATATATATATATCTAAGAAAACAGTCTCATGTTGGTAAAACTCTTAAAATACACCGTGATTGTTCATGGAAATGATTGGAAACGTGTTGAAAACCTTAAAATACAAGTAAATACAGCCATTCTTTCGTTATGGCCCTGTTCAAACACTGAGTTTAGAGGTATAAAGCTTTGAAATGACAAGTTTACTGATAATGTAACAATTCTGGCTAACTGACTTGACGTTTTTCTGAGGAAAGTTCTTTCAAACATGTAGAATTGCCATGTACAGAGCTCAGAATTTGTGTATGAAGCCTTTAAATAAAGAGAATACTATTCACATTTACTAGTTTGGCTGAATTGGCTAGAGTTTTTTGAATGAAACTGTTTGAATCCTGAAGATTCATGTATATATATCTAAGAAAACTGTCTCATGTTGGTAATACTCTTAAAATACACAATGATTGTACATGGAAATGATTAGAAACGTGTGGAAACCCTTAAAATAAAAGTATATACAGCGATACATTCGTTAAGCCGCTGTTCAAAAACTGAGTTTAGAGGTATAAAGCTGTGAAATGACAAGGTTACTGATAATGTAACAATTCTACCTAACTGACTTGGTGTTTTCCTGAAGAAAGTTCTTTCAAACATGTAGAAATCTGGTTTGCAGAGATCAGAATTTGTGTATGAAGCCTTTAAATAAAGAGAATACTGTTCACAATTACTATTGTGGCTGAATTGGCTAGATTTTTTTGAATGAAACAGTTTCAATCCTGAAGATTCATGTATATATATCTAAGAAAACTGTCTCATGTTGGTAGAACTCTTAAAATACACAATGATTGTACATGAAAGTGATTAGAAAGATGTGAAAACCCTTAAAATACAAGTAAATACAGCCATTCTTTTGTTAAGGCCCTCTTGAAACACTGAGATTAGAAGTATAAAGCTGTGAAATGACAAGATTACTGATAATGTAACAATTCTGGCTAACTGACTTGGCGTTTTTCTAAAGAAAGTTCTTTCAAACATGAAGAATTGCCATTTACAGAGCTCGGAATTTGTGTATGAAGCCGTTAAATAAATAGAATACTATTCACATTTACTATTTTGGCTGAATTGGCTATAGTTTTTGTGTGAAACAGTTTCAATCTTGAAGATTTTTGTATATATATCTAGAAAACTGTCTCATGTTGGTAATACTCGTAAAATACAAAATGATTGTACATGGATATGATTAGAAATATGTGAAAACCCTTAAAATACAAGTAAATGCAGCCAAACTTTCGTTAAGTGCCTCTTGAAACACTGAGATTAGAGGTATAAAGCTGTAAATAGACAAGATTACTGATAATGTAACAATTGTGGCTAACTGACTTGGCGTTTTTCTTAAGAAAGTCCTTTCAAAGATGTAGAATTCTGGTTTGTCGAGCTCAGAATTTGTGTATGAAGCCTTTAAATAAAGAGAATACTGTTCACGTTTATTATTTTGGTTGACTTGGCTAGAGTTTTTTGAATGAAACAGTTTGAATCCTGAAGATTCATGTATATATGTCTAAGGAAACTGTCTCATGTTGGTAATACTCTTAAAATACACAATGATTGTACATGGAAATGATTAGAAACCTGTGAAAACCCTTAAAATACAAGTAAATACAGCCATACATTCGTTAAGGCCCTGTTCAAACACTGAGATTAGAGGTATAAAGCTGTGAAATGACAAGATTACTGATAATGTAACAATTCTGGCTAACTGACTTGGCGTTTTTCTGAAGAAAGTTCTTTCACACATGAAGAATTGCCATTTACAGAGCTCGGAATTTGTGTATGAACCCGTTAAATAAATAGAATACTGTTCACATTTACTATTTTAGCTTAATTGGCTATAGTTTTTTGTATGAAACAGTTTCAAGAGGGAAGATTTATGTATATATATCTAAGAAAACTGTCTCATTGTGGTAATACTCTTAAAATACACAATTATTAAACATGGAAATGATTAGAAACATGTGAAAACCCTTAAAATACAAGTAAATACACCCATACTTTCGTTAAGGCCCTCTTGAAACACTGAGATTAGAGGTTTAAAGCTGTGAAATGACAAGATTACTGGTAATGTTACAATTCTGGCTAAGTGACTTGATATTTTTCTGAAGAAAGGTCTTTTACACATGAAGAATTGCCATTTACAGAGCTCAGAATTTGTGTATGAACCCTTTAAATACAGAGAATACTGTTCACATTTACTATTTTGGCTGAATTGGCTAGAGTTTTTTGAATGAAACAGTCTCCATCCTGAAGATTCACAAATATACATGTAAAAACTCTGTCTCATGTTGGCAATACTCTTAAAATACACAATGATTGTACATGGAAATGATTAGAAACGTGTGAAAACCCTTTAAATACAAGTAAATACAGGCAAACATTGCTAAGCCACTGTTCAAACACTGAGATTAGAGGTATAAAGCTGTGAAATGACAAGATTACTGAAAATGTAACAATTCTGGCTAACAGACTTGGCGTTTTTCTGAAGAAAGTTCTTTCAAACATGTAGAATTGTGGTTTGTAGACCTCAGAATTTGTATATGAAGCCTTTAAATAAAGAGAATACTGTTCACATTTACTATTTTGGCTGAATTGGCTAGAGTTTTTTGAATGAAACAGTTTGAATCCTGATGATTCATGTATATATATCTAAGAAAACTGTCTCATGTTGGTAATACACTTAAAATACACAATGACTGTACATGGAAATGATTAGAAAAATATGAAAACCCTTAAAATACAAGTAAATACAGCCATACTTTCGTTAAGGCCCTCTTGAAACACTGAGATTAGAGGTATAAAGCTGTGAAATGACAAGATTACTGATAATGTAACATTTCTGGCTAACTGACTTGGCGTTTTTCTGAAGAAAGTTCTTTCAAACATGTAGAATTGCCATTTATAGACCTCAGACTTTGTGTATAAAGCCTTTTAATAAAGAGAACACTGTTCACATTTGCTATTTTGACTGAATTGGCTGGAGTTTTTTGAATGAAACAGTTTCAATCCTGAAGATTCATGTATATATATCTAAGAAAACTGTCTCATGTTGGAAGAACTCTTAAAATACACAATGATAGTACATAGAAATGATTACCAACGTGAGAAAACCCTTAAAATGCAAGGAAATACAACCATACTTTCGTTAAGGCCCTCTTGAAACACTGATATTAGAGGTATAAATCTGTGAAATGACAAGATTACTGATAATGTAACAATTCTGGCTAACTGACTTGGCGTTTTTCTGAAGAAAGTTCTTTCAAACATGTATAATTGTGGTTTGTAGAGCTCAGAATTTGTGTATGAAGCCTTTAAATAAATAGAATACTGTTCACATTTACTATTTTTGCTGAATTGGCTAGAGTTTTTCAATGAAATAGTTTGAATCCTGAAGATTCATGTATATATGTCTAAGAAAACTGTCTCATGTTGGTAATACTCTTAAAATACACAATGATTGTACATGGAAATGATTAGAAACTTGTGAAAACCCTTAAAATTCAAGGAAATACAGCCATACTTTCGTTAAGGCCCTGTTCAAACACTGAGATTAGAGGTATAAAGCTGTGAAATGACAAGATTACTGATAATGTAACAATTCTGGCTAACTGACTTGGCGTTTTTCTGAAGAAAGTTCTTTCAAACATGTAGAATTGCCATATATGGACCTCAGAATTTGTGTATAAAGCCTTTTAATAAAGAGAACACTGTTCACATTTGCTATTTTGGCTGAATTGGCTGGGTTTTTTTGAATGAAACAGTTTCAATCCTGAAGATTCATGTATATATATCTAAGAAAACTCTCTCATGTTGGAAGAACTCTTAAAATACACAATGATTGTACATTGAAATGATTGGAAACGTGAGAAAACCCTTAAAATACAAGGAAATACAGCCATACTTTCGTTAAGGCCCTGTTCAAACACTGAGATTACAGGTATAAAGCAGTGAAATGAGAAGATTACTAATAATGTTACAATTCTGGCTATCTGACTTGGCGTTTTTCTGAAGAAACCTCTTTCAAACATGTAGAATGTGGTTTATAGAGTTCAAAAATTGTGTATGAAGCCTTTCAATAAAGAGAATACTGTTCGCATTTACTATTTTGGCTGAATTGGCTAGAGTTTTTTGAATGAAACAGTTTGAATCCTGAAGATTAATGTATATATTTCTAAGAAAACTGTCTCATGTTGGTAATACTCTTAAAATACACAATGATTGTACATGGAAATGATTAGAGACATGTGAAAACCCTTAAAATACCGGTAAATACAGCCTTACTTTTGTAAAGCCACTGTTCAAACACTGAGATTAGAGGTATAAATGTGTGAAATGACAAGATTACTGATAATGTAACATTTCTGACTAACTTACTTGGCGTTTTTCTGAGAAAGTTCTTTCAAACATGTAGAATTGCCATTTATAGATCTCAGAATTTGTGTATAAAGCCTTTAAATAAAGAGAACACTGTTCACATTTGCTATTTTGACTGAATTGGCTGGAGTTTTTTGAATGAAACAGTTTCAATCCTGAAGATTCATTTATATATATCTAAGGAAACTGTCTCATGTTGGAAGAACTCTTAAAATAAACAATGATAGTACATAGAAATGATTAGAAACGTGAGAAAACCCTTAAAATACAAGGAAATACAGCCATACTTTCGTTAAGGCCCTGTTCAAACACTGAGTTTAGAGGTATAAAGCTGTGAAATGAGAAGATTACTAATAATGTTACAATTCTGGCTAACTGACTTGGCGTTTTTCTGAAGAAAGTTCTTTCAAACATGAAGAATTGCCATTTACAGAGCTCGGAATTTGTGTATGAAGCCATTAAATAAATAGAATACTGTTCACATTTACTATTTTGGCTGAATTGGCTAGAGTTTTTTGAATGAACCAGTGTGAATCATGAAGATTCATGTATATATATCTAAGAAAACTGTCTCATGTTGGAAGAACTCTTAAAATACACAATGATTGTACATTGAAATTATTAGAAACATGTGAAAACACTGAGATTAGAGGTATAAAGCTGTCAAATGACAATATTACTGATAATGTTACAATTCTGGCTAACTGACTTGATGTTTTTCTGAAGAAAGGACTTTCACCCATGAGGAATTGCCATTTACAGAGCTCAGAATTTGTGTATGAAGTCTTTAAATAAAGAGAATACTGTTCACATTTACTATTTTGGCTGAATTGTCTAGAGTTTTTTGAATGAAACAGTTTGAATCCTGAAGATTCATGTATATATTTCTAAGAAAACTGTCTCATGTTGGTAATACTCTTCAAATACCCAATGATTTGACATGGATATGATTAGAAACATGTGAAAACCCTTAAAATACAAGTAAATACAGCCTTACTTTTGTTAAGCCACTGTTCACACACTGAGATTAGAGGTATAAAGCTGTGAAATGACAAGATTACTGATAATGTTACAATTCTGGCTAGATGACTTGATGTTTTTCTGAAGAAAGGTTTTCCACACATGAAGAGTTGCCATTTACAGAGCTCCGAATTTCTGTATGAAGCCGTTAAATAAAGAGAATACTGATCACATTTACTATTTTGGCTGAATTGGCTATAGTTGTTTGTTTGAAAAGTTACAATCTTGAAGATTTATTTTTATATATCTAAGAAAACTGTCTCATGTTGGTAATACTCTTAAAATACACAATGATTGTACATGGAAATGATTAAAAACGTGTGAAAACCCTTAAAATACAAGAAAATACACCCATACTTTCGTTAAGGCCCTCTTGAAACACTGAGATTAGAGGTATAAAGCTGTGAAATGACAAGATTACTGATAATGTAACTATTCAGGCTAACTGACTTGTCCTTTTTCTGAAGAAAGTCCTTTCAAACATGTAGAATTCTGCTTTGTAGAGCTAAGAATTTGTGTATGAAGCCTTTAAAAAAAGAGAATACTGTTCACATTTATAATTTTGGTCTAATTGGCTAGAGTTTTTTGAATGAAACAGTTTCCATCTGGAAGATTCATGTATATATATCTAAGAAAACTGTCTCATGTTGGTAATAGTCTTAAAATACACAAAGATTGTACATGGAAATGATTAGAAACGTGTCAAAACCCTTAATATACAAGGAAATACAGCCATACTTTCTTTAAGGCCCTGTTCAAACACTGAAATTAGAGGTATAAAAATGTGAAATGACAAGATTACTGATAATGTTACAATTCTGGCTTTCTGAGTTGATGTTTTTCTGAAGAAACGTCTTTCACACATGAAGAATTGCCATTTACAAAGCTCGGAATTTGTGTATGAAGCCGTTCAATAAAGAGAATACTGTTCACATTTACCATTTTAGCTGAATTGGCTATAGTTTTTTGTATGAAACAGTTTCAATAATGAAGATTTATGTATATATATCTAGAAAATTGTCTCATGTTGGTAATACTCTTAAAATACACCATGATTGTACATGGAAATGATTAGAAACGTGTGAAAACCCTTAAAATACAAGGAAATAGAGCCATACATTCGTTAAGAGCCTCTTGAAACACTGAGATTAGAGGTATAAAGCGGTGAAATGACAAGATTACTGAAAATGTAACCATTATGGTTAACTGACTTGGCGTTTTTCTGAAGAAAGTTCTTTCAAACATGTAGAATTGTGGTTTGTAGAGCTCAGAATTTGTGTATGAAGCCTTTAAATAAATAGAATACTGTTCACACTTACTATTTTGGCTGAATTTGCTAGAGTTTTTCGAATGAAACAGTTTTAATCCTGAAGATTCATGTAGATATATCTAAGAAAACTGTCTCATGTTGGTAATACTCTTAAAATACACAATGATTGTACATGGAAATGATTAGAAACGTGTGAAAACCCTTAAAATACAAGGAAATACAGGCATACTTTCTTTAAGGCCCTGTTCAAACACAGTGATTAGAGGTATAAAGCTGTGAAATGACAAGATTACTGATAATGTATCAATTCTGGCTATCTGACTTGGTGTTTTTCTGAAGAAAGTTTTTTCAAACATGCAGAATTGCCATTTATAGACCTCAAAATTTGTGTATAAAGCCTTTAAATAAAGAGAACACTGTTCACATTTGCTATTTTGGCTTAATTGGCTGGAGTTTTTGAATGAAACAGTTTCCATCCTGCAGATTCATGTATATATATCTAAGAAAACTGTCTCATTTTGGAAGAACTCTTAAAATACAAAATGATTGTACATGGAAATGATTAGAAATGTGAGAAAACCGTTAAAGTACAAGGAAATACAGCCAAACTTTCTTTAAGGCCCTGTTCAAACACTGAAATTAGAGGTATAAAGCTGTGAAATGACAAGATTACTAATACTGTTACAATTCTGGCTAACGGACTTGATGTTTTTCTGAAGAAAGGTCTTTCACACATGAAGAATTGCCATTTACAGAGCTCGGAATTTGTGTATGAACCCGTTAAATAAAGAGAATACTGTTCACATTTACTATTTTGGCTGAATTGGGTAGAGTTTTTTGAATGAAACAATTTGAAACCTGAAGATTCATGTATATATATCTAAGAAAACTGTCTCATGTCGGTAATACTCTTAAAATACACAATGATTGTACATAGAAATGATTAAAGACATGAGAAAACCCTTAAAATACAAGTAAATAAAGGCATACTTTCGTTAAGGCCCTGTTCAAACACTGAAATATAGGTATAAAGCTGTGAAATGACAAGATTACTGATAATGTTACCATTCTGGCTAACTGACTTGATGTTTTTCTGAAGAAAGGTCTTTCACACATGAAGAGTTGCCATTTACAGAGCTCGGAATTTGTGTATGAAGCCGTTAAATAAAGAGAAAACTGATCACATTTACTCTTTTGGCTGAATCTGCTATAGTTCTTTGTTTGAAACAGTTACAATCTTGAAGATTTATTTATATATATCTAAGAAAACTGTCTCATGTTGGTAATACTCTTAAATACACAATGATTGTACAAGGAAATGATTAGAAACATGTGAAAACCCTTAAAATACAAGGAAATACAGCGATACTTTCTTTAAGGCCCTGTTCAAACACTGAGATTAGAGGTATAAAGCTCTGAAATGACAAGATTACTGATAATGTAACTATTCTGGCTAACTGACTTGGCCTTTTTCTGATGAAAGTCCTTTCAAACATATAGAATTGTGGTTTGTAGAGCTAAGAATTTGTGTATGAAGCCTTTAAATAAAGAGAATACTGTTCACATTAATTATTTTGGCTGAATTAGCTAGAGTTTTTTGAATGAAACAGTTTGAATCCGGAAGATTCATGTATATATATCTAAGAAAACTGTCTCATGTTGGTAATACTCTTAAAATACACAATGATTGTACATTGAAATTATTAGAAACGTGAGAAAACCTTTAAAATACATGGAAATACAGCCATACTTTCGTTAAGGCTCTGTTCAAACACTGAGATTAGAGGTATAAAGCTGTGAAGTGACAAAATCACTGATAATGTAACAATTCTGGCTAACTGACTTGGCGTTTTTCTGAAGAAAGTTCTTTCAAACATGTAGAATTGCCAATTATACACCTCAGAATTTGTGTATAAAGCCTTTAAATAAAGAATACACTGTTCTCATTTGCTATTTTGGCTGAATTAGCTGGAGTTTCTTGAATGAAACAGTTTCAATCCTGAAGATTGATGTATACATATGTAAGAAAAGTGGCTCATGTTGGTAATACTCTTAAAATACACAATGATTGTACCTGGAAATGATTAGAAACGTGAGAAAACCCTTAAAATACAAGGAAATACAGCCATACTTTCGTTAAGGCCCTGTTCAAACACTGAAATAAGAGGTATAAAAATGTGAAATGACAAGATTACTGATAATGTAACAATTCTGGCTAACTGACTTGGCATTTTTCTGAAGAAAGTTCTTTCAAACATGTAGAATTGCCATTTATAGAGCTCAGAATTTGTGTATAAAGCCTTTAAATAAAGAGAACACTCTTCACATTTGCTATTTCGGCTGAATTGGCTGGAGTTTTTTGAATGAAACAGTTTCAATCCTGAAGATTCATTTATATATATGTAAGAAAATTGTCTCATGTTGGAAGAACTCTTAAAATACACAATGATTGTACATTGAAATGATTAGAAATGTGATAAAACCCTCAAAATACAAGGAAATACAGCCATACTTTCGTTAAGGCCCTGTTCAAACACTGAGATTAGAGGTATAAAGCTGTGAAATGACAAGATTACTAATACTGTTACAATTCTGGCTAACTGACTTGATGTTTTTCTGAAGAAAGGTCTTTCACACATGAAGAATTACCATTTACAGAGCTCGGAATTTGTGTATGAAGCCGTTAAATAAAGAGAATACTGATCACATTTACTATTTTGGCTGAATTGGCTATAGTTGTTTGTTTGAAACAGTTACAATCTTGAAGATTTATTTATATATATCTAAGAAAACTCTCTCATGTTCCTAATACTCTTAAAATACGCAATGATTGTACATGGAAATGATTAGAAACATGGGAAAACCCTTAAAATACAAGTAAATACACCCATACTTTCCTTAAGGCCCTCTTGGAACACTGAGATTAGAGGTATAAAGCTGTGAAATGACAAGATTACTGATCATTTAACTATTCTAGCTAACTGACTTGGCCTTTTTCTGAAGAAAGTACTTTCAAACACGTAGAATTTTGCTTTGTAGAGCTAAGAATTTGTGTATGAAGCCTTTAAATAAAGAGAATACTGTTCGGGGAGAGAAAATGGCGGAGGCTTAGACAGACGTGTTGGTGCTTTGTCCCGGACCAGATAGGGGCGAGCAGCTGAAACGGGTAACAATCGGCCGATCAAGCTGGGGAGGTTCAGCTGAGAGACAGTCTGCAGCCAGGAAAGACAGAAAACTCCTAAAAAATGCGGATGGTTAGAGATTGAGGCTGAAACCTCCCCCTGGGCGCCAGCGCAGCGGCGAGACCGCGCCATCTCAGGCAGCGTTCACCGGCATCCAGAGATCGGCTACTGACCCGGAGGCAACGATTCGCAAACAGCGCGACTGCAAGAGCCAAGGGGAGACCTGCACCCCTCCACGGAAAGGTTAGACTTACCTCAAAGGTGCGGTTCGCAGTTCAGGTTGGAGCGAGGAACGCGCGCACAGGCGCAGGGGGAAATCTGCGTCCGCCAAAATCCGCGCTCTCCAAAATCCGTGCCTATAGAGGCCAGCGGGTCTCGCAAGGGGGGAGGGCTCCCGCAGGGCTGCTGCCAGAAGGTAACACTATAAATGAGCCCATAGTTGGACTGGATGCATGAGGGCTGCCTCAGAGTTTCCCTGATAACCGGCTACTTGTTGATGCCAGGGGCTTGAGCGCGCGCAGACACTCCGCGCGGTTCTGGAGGGTGGAACCCTGCGAGTTCGAACAGCTTCCCAGGCTCTAGTTTGCACACTTCCTCTTACTTCTGTGAGTTTGATTGTTGAGCCCAGTGCATGTGAGTGCCCAGTTGGGGTCACTAGCAGAGCTTGTAGGGGAAGATTGTTTTTGGGGAGCCTGGGAAACAGGGGAAACAGAGCTGGGAGTGGCGCCGAGGGAACCACCTCTGGGCGGAGCTGGTTCAGGTACAATAGAGAACTGGTCGGAGAGAAATTATAACCTCGGAGGTCAACCCAGACACACTGCCACCCAGAGGCAGAGCCACGAACTGACTCCTCTGTAAATACAGATAAGGCAATAAGGACTGTGGCTTGCAACAAGGAGGAGCAGTGTATCAGAGAGAAAGTCAACATTCTCCTGAATTCCGGGCGTGCCAATAAGAAGAGTAGAAGATCTGAAGCACCTGCATTAATGCACATTTTTATTTTTATTTTTTTAAATTACTTTTTCTCCTTTTAACTAAGAAAACATTTTTCTTTTTTTTTTTTTTTTTTTTTTTTTTTTTTTTTTTTTTTCATTTTTCTTTTTCTCCATCACCCGATTTTGCCCTTTCAGCTACTACATTTTTATTTTTAACTAGTATTATTACCGCTACCATTTTACCAGTTTTTAAAGTGTCATCTTATCTTGTCTTTATTTTATTTTGGGACTAATGTTCTCCATTCTATTTTCATCGTTCCTTTAGCAACATTTTTCTCTACCTCAATTTGCCTCTGTGCTAAACAATCTTCCCCACTTTTTCCCTTTTGCTGTCCTGTTTCTCTTACCCTACTCCAGCTTTAGATCTTCCCTATTCTTTTTACCCTCTGTCAAAATTTAACCCTGCTTAAATATCCTACGTCCAATCCCCTGTTCTAAATCCTTACACACCTTTCCCTTATCTTCCTTCACTATCCATTTTTTTTTCCTCTCTCTCTTCTTCTTCTTTTCTCTCTCTATTGTTTTATCGTTGTTTGTCTGATTGACGAGTATATTGTTTTTCTTTTTTTTTCTTTTTTCTTCTTCTTTTTTTGATTGTTTGTAAGGTTAGACTGCTTATTCTTTTTATTTTCCTGCCCCTCCCTCTCCCCGCCCCCCCCCCCCCCCGGTTATTTCTGCGCTTCTCTGTCCCCTTGCGTAGCTTGATAATATTGGTTGTTTATAGTTTGTATTCATCTCCAGGAATCTGTTGCTGCAATTTGTTGGTATTAGTGGCGGTCCTATAGGAGTTTCCTCCTCACATAAATAGTCTCTCCCCCTTTTACACTTCACTCTCTTTTCTCTCTTCTTTTTTTTTTTTTTTTTTTTTTCTTTTTTTTTCCTCCTCGTTTTCCCCTCCCTTTTCCAATCTCATTTTTGCACTCCTTTTTTTCTTTCTTGCTTTTTTCTCTTCTACCTTTTTCTCTTCTTTCCCCCTTACCTCCCAACTCTCTTAGCTCGGGTGGCCACCTTTATTTGGGGTTAGTAATATCGTAAATACAATAGTGTTCAGTGCCCGGTACGTTGTGCCTTGTTGTGTTGTATTTTGTGCCTCTAAATCAACGCAACAGATTCAAGCAACAGCGGCCTCCTGATCACCACACGCTCTGCCTGGGGAACAGTTGCTGAGTCTGAAGCCACCCTCCACCAGCCAGAAGAGCCACCACAACTGTGAACAGCACCCATCAGAGGCTCTGCTATCAACAGAGGAGCCGCTGCTACCACAACCGCCCAAGGAGCAACCACAGACCGAGGAGCCACTGCCACCCAGGGAGCAGCCACTGCCACCCAGGGTCCAGCCACTGAACGATTCAACAACAAGTAATGTCAGTGAGATCAAACATGGGTAGACAAAGAAACCCCCAAAGGAAAGAAAAGGAGGACTCGCCAGAAAAGCAGCTAAGTGAGACAGAGATATGCAACATGACGGAAAAAGAATTCAGAATAAGGTTCCTAGAGTACATGCACCGGATGTTCAAGAAGCAAGAAGAAACAGATGAAAAACTCAACTACGTATGCAAGAAGCTAGAAGAAACAGATGAAAAAATCAACAACTTAAGTAAGTCCCAAGAAGAAATGAAGAGCGACATAGCTGCAATAAAAAACACCATTGAAAGTATCAACAGTAGACTGGGAGAAGCGGAGGACCGAATCAGTGAATTAGAAGACAAGGAAGCAAAACACACTCAAACTGTACTGCAAATGGAGAAAAAAATTAAAAGACAGGAGGAGAGCCTAAGGGAACTTTGGGACAACATGAAACGAAGCAACATACGAATAATAGGGGTGCCAGAACAACAGAAAGATGAACATGGATTAGAAAACCTATTCGAAGAAATAATATCAGAAAACTTCCCTGAGGTGGGGAAGAAAAAAGTCACACAAGCCCAGAGAGTCCCAAACAAGGTGAACCCGAAAAGACCCACACCAAGACACATCATAATTACCATGGCAAATGTTCAGGATAAAGAGAGAATCTTACAGGCTGCAAGAGAGAGGCGGAAAGTAACATACAAGGGATCTCCCATTCGATTATCAAATGATTTCTCAACAGAAACACATCAGGCCAGAAAAGAATGGACGGAAATCTACAAAGTGATGCAAAGCAAAGGACTGAATCCAAGAATACTCTATCCAGCAAGGCTATCATTCAAAATTGAAGGGGAAATAAGAAGCTTCACAGACAAAAAAGGGCTAAGGGAGTTTATCACCACCAAGCCAGCCATGCAAGAAATGCTAAAGGGACTGGTGTAAAAGAAGAAATATCAAGCTCAGAAAGAAATCAGCCACACACACACACAAAAAAAGAAATGGCTACAAACAAGTACCTTTCAATAATAACTTTAAATGTAAATGGACTAAATGCTCCAAATAAAAGACATCGAGTGGCTGAATGGATAAAAAAACATGACCCATACATCTGCTGTCTACAAGAGACCCACCTCATTGGAAAGGACTCACACAGACTGAAAGTGAAGGGATGGAAAAATATCTTTCACGCAAATGGAAAGGAAAAGAAAGCTGGGGTAGCAATACTTATATCTGACAAAATACATCTCAAAGTGAAGGCCATAACCAGAGATAAGGAAGGCCACTTCATAATACTAAAGGGATCAATACAACAAGAAGATATAACCCTGGTAAACATATATGCACCCAATGCAGGAGCACCCACATACATAAGAAAACTTCTGGAAGATATCAGGGGAGATATCGACAATAACACAATCATAGTAGGGGACTTTAATACACCACTGACATCACTGGATAAATCCGCTAGACAAACAATCAGCAAAGAAACAGCAATCCTAAATGACTCACTAGATCAGATGGACTTAATTGACATCTTCAGAACTCTACACCCCACAGCTGCGGAATATACATTCCTCTCAGGTGCTCATGGGACATATTCAAAAATAGACCACATATTGGGTCACAAGCAAAGTCTCCACAAATTCAAGAAGATTGAGATCATAAAAAGCATCTTCTCAGACCACGATGGCATAATGTTAGAAATAAACTACAATAAAAACAACCCAAAATACTCAAACACTTGGAAGCTGAATAGCATGTTATTAAATATTGATTGGGTTACCGATGACATCAAAGAAGAAATTAAAAACATCCTGGACACTAATGACAATGAAAACACAACAATCCAAAACCTCTGGGACACAATGAAAGCAGTCCTGAGAGGGAAGTTTATAGCTCTACAGGCCTATCTCAAAAAACAAGAAAAAATGGTAGTTAATCATCTAACTCTACAACTCAAAGAATTAGAAAGAGAGCAACAAGAAAACCCCAGAGTGAGCAGAAGGAAGGAGATAATAAAGATTAGAGCAGAAATCAATGACATAGAGACCAAAAAAACAATACAGAAAATCAATGAAACCAAGAGCTGGTTCTTTGAAAGGATAAACAAGATTGACAAACCCCTCGCCAGGCTCACCAAGAAGCAAAGAGAAAGGTCCCAAATAAACCAAATCAGAAATGATAGAGGCGAAATAACAACAGACCCCACAGAAATACAAATGATTGTTAAACAATACTACGGGCAACTCTACTCCAACAAACTAGACAACCTGGAGGAAATGGACAAATTCCTAGAAAAATACAACATTCCAAAACTCAATCAGGAAGAATCTAAAAACCTCAATAGGCCAATAACTATGGAAGAAATTGAAGCAGTCATCAGAAAGCTCCCAGCAAACAAAAGCCCAGGGCCAGACGGCTTCACAGGGGAGTTCTACCAAACATTCAAGGAAGAACTAAAACCTACCCTCCTCAGACTACTACAAAAAATTCAAGAGGAAGGAACACTTCCAAGCTCATTCTATGAAGCCAGCATCACCCTAATACCAAAACCAGGTAAAGACATCACAATGAAAGAGAATTACAGGCCAATATCCCTCATGAACATAGATGCCAAAATCCTCAACAAAATCTTAGCAAATCGGATCCAGCAGTACATCAGAAGGATCATACACCATGACCAAGTAGGATTTATCCCAGAGATGCAAGGATGGTACAACATCCGTAAATCAATAAATGTGATACATCACATAAACAAATTGAAAGAAAAAAACCACATGGTCATATCAATTGATGCAGAAAAAGCATTCGACAAAATCCAACACCCATTTTTGATAAAAACTCTCAGAAAGGTGGGAATAGAAGGATCATACCTCAACATAATAAAAGCCATATATGACAAGCCCACAGCCAACATCATACTCAATGGACAAAAACTAACACCATTTCCCCTAAGAACAGGAACAAGACAGGGATGCCCACTCTCACCACTCCTGTTCAACATAGTACTGGAAGTATTAGCCATTGCAATTAGGCAAGAAGAAGAAATAAAAGGCATCCAAATTGGAAAAGAGGAAGTAAAACTGTCCTTATTTGCAGATGACATGATATTATACATACAAAACCCTAGAGACTCCATCAAAAAGCTACTAGACTTAATACATGAATTTGGCAATGTAGCAGGATACAAAATTAACCCCAAGAAATCTGAGGCATTTCTATACACCAATAGTGAACTTTCAGAAAGAGAGATTAGAAAAACAATCCCATTTACCATCGCACCAAAAAAATTAAGATACCTAGGAATAAACTTAACTAAAGAGGTTAAAGACCTCTACTCAGAAAACTACAGGACGTTGAAAAAAGAGATAGAGGAAGACATAAACAGATGGAAGAACATACCATGTTCTTGGATTGGTAGAATCAACATCATTAAAATGTCCATACTACCCAAAGCAATCTATACATTCAACGCACTTCCCATTAAAATACCAATGGCCTTCTTCAAAGATCTAGAACGAACTCTCCAAAAATTCATCTGGAATAAAAAAAGACCCCGAATAGCTGCAGCGATCCTGAGAAAGAACAAAGTAGGTGGGATCTCAATGCCAGATATCAAACTGTATTACAAAGCCACTGTTCTCAAAACTGCCTGGTACTGGCACAAGAACAGACATATAGACCAGTGGAATAGAATAGAGAGTCCAGAAATTAGCCCGAACCAATATGCTCAATTAATTTTTGACAAAGGAGGCATGAACATACAATGGAGCCAAGATAGTCTCTTC